>NW_009259496.1:592970-596284 GCF_000687185.1 Egretta garzetta | reverse complement strand
AGGTTGATTCTCGTACAGCCGGGTCCAGCTTCAGGCCGGCCGCGCGGCCCCGGCTGGCGGATGGCGCGGGACGTAAAGCCAAACCGACTGCTAAACATGCGTTACTCCGCGCAGAAGAGTGCCGCGTGGGGGGCGGGCGGGCGGCAGCCGCAGCCGCCAAACGAGGTATCGGAAGGGACGTCGGTAGAGTGCTTATATGGTCTGTCATTAAGGGTATATTAGAGATGTGCTTTCATTAGTGCAAAGAAACCTATTTTTGTTTGGCCTTATCCAGTAGATTGTGATAATGAAAGCTTTGTAATATAGTCGGGTTATTTTTTGGTTTTTCTTATTTATCTGCCAAAGACAGTGATGGATACAAGGACTTTAAATAGGTTTTTTTGTAAGACAGTTGATGATTGTAATAGTGTCTAATCTTCCAGAAAGCTTTATATGTTCTTCCGCACTACGCAGACGCGACATTTGTTTCGGCGGCCGCAGCTCGTGCGGAGCCCCGAGCCGACCCAGGCGACAGGCAGGCGTTGTAATCCCGAGCTCACCCGCGTTCCTCCGTCCAAAGGCAGCCAGGGGCATGCGAGACGATGGCAATGGCCACCACCGTGGCCAACGGTAGGTGGCCCAGCTTGCTCAGATTTGCCAAGGTACTTGTATTATGAAATTTAAGGTCTATTTTATTATGTCATTTTATGTCCTTTTTTAACTTTGTGGAAGGTGATACGTTGAACTGAGTGTAAGCTGAGTTTTTCAGACAAATAAAGTAGCTAAAGAGTGAATGTTATTTTATCATTAAAGGGTTTTTACTCAATGATTTGTGCCAATAGATGTCCTTTATCTTAATGACAAGTATTACATTGCTTTCAAATTTTTATTTATAGCTATTGATGTAAAACCCACACACACATATGATTTGCCAAAGTTCAATAAAGGAGGAAAACAACACTTTTCTTCCTTGTGCGCGCTGAGAGTCCTGTTTCTTTTCTCCAGGTGCCTTCCTGGTGCCCGATCCTGCCCCGCGGGGGGGGAGCGGAGCTCTGCTGCTGCGGGCCCCAGTGCGGATGGGACGCCAAGAATATAAAATCAGCACTATTATATATCCACAGGGAGAACAATCAGGTTAACCATGCAACTTCACATTTAATTTTTGCCTAGCCTTTAGATGCTTGGGCCTGATAAAATTGAAATGATCCTTTGGTCCAAGGAGGCGATTCTCCCCCTCTGCTCTCATGAGACCCCACCTGGAGCTCTGCGTCCAGCTCAGGGGTCCCCAGCCCAAGACAGACATGGACCTGTTAGAGCGGGTCCAGAGGAGGCCACGAGAATGATCCGAGGGCTGGAACGCCTCTCCAGTGAAGAAAGGCTGAGGGAGTTGGGGTTGTTCAGCCTGGAGGAGAGACGGCTCTGGGGATACCCTCTTGTGGCCTTTCAGTATTTAAAGGCCTTTCAGTATTATGAGAAAGAGGGAGAGAGACTTTTTACCAGGGCCTGCAGTGACAGGACGAGGGGCGATGGTTTTAAACCGAAAGAGGGCAGGTTTAGACCGGACATAAGGAAGAAATGTTTTGCAGTGCGGGTGGTGAGGCGCTGGCACAGGCTGCCCAGAGGAGTCGTGGCTGCCCCGTCCCTGGAAGTGTTCAAGGCCAGGCTGGACGGGGTTTGAGCAGCCTGATGGAGGGAACGATGTCCCTGCCCGCAGCAGGGGGGTTGGACTGGATGGTCTCTGAAGGTCCCTTCCCTCCCAAACCACTCTGTGATTCCATGGTTACAGGGGAACAGGGACAAACCAGAGCACGGAGAGGAGCAGCTTCATTATTATAGAATCATAGAATCACTTTGGTTGGAAAAGACCTTTAAGATCATCAACTCCAACCTTTACCCTAACCCTGCCATCCCACCACTAAACCATGTCCCCTATTCCACAGACGATTCCTCAAGCGGAGCATCTGCAGTCCTTCTCTCCCAGCTCTCCTCTCTCACGGCACGCCCAGCGCATGAACCTTTGCTCCTCCTGCTCGCCATGCGCGGCGCCATGCATGCGCGGTGACTGTGGTGCCACCGGCTTTGCGCGAGGGGGACCTGGGGCTCTGGCATGGGAGCAGTCAAGGTCTTTTGTAAAGAAAAATCCTGTCGGCGTGCAGGCTGACCAAAAATGAACGGGAGGGCTGTATTTGCATCCCATAACAGCCTAGCTCCTGAGCGGAGGGGGTGATTCGGCTTTGCTCCAGAGCCCGCGAGCAGGACCAGAAAACGGGATGAGCGCTGCTGCCTGCTGAGCATCCTTCTTCCCACCGAAGGGGTCTTGGTCCCCCGGGGCTGGCAGCGCTTCAGAGGGGACGGGAACGTGGCCCATCTTCCCTCTGCTGCGCCGGTTCCCAGGACCCACACACTCCCACCATTCCCCCCCCAGGTGTTTTAATCTCGGGGCTGGTTTGGGGGAGAGCGTTGGATTTGCGTTTATAAGCAGAGCTTAATTACTCGTGTGCGCAATCCTGCCCGAGGCTGGCGGGGTGCGTCAGGTCCTGCTCGCAGAGGGTGACTCCGCTGGGGAGCCACCGGTCGCTGCCGCCGCTCCCCGAGGGGCCCGCGCCGCCACCCAGGGCGGACCCGCGGATGGAGGGACCAGCAAACGCAGAGGTCGGCAACCTCGGCTTCTTTGTCCTTTTCCAGTGGCCTCTGGTTTTCCCAAGAAAATTCCAGTATTGGTTCAGTCCGGGGTAATTCACTCTCTACACTGCGGCAGCAAAGAGGTTTGTTAAAGAAGAAGTCACCTCGTATTTATGTACATGATGGAATTATGTGATGCACCACATCTTAACTGACCATCAAATGAAGTGAATTCCCGCGCTTTCGTTCCCTGGCACAGGACGCGGGAAGGAGGCGAGGGCTCCTCGTGCTGTTGTGCTGAAATTCCAGGGCAGGGGCAAGGGAGCAGGTTTGGGTTTGGGTTTGGGTTTGGGTTTGGGTTTGCTCGTTCCTTTTACTCCAGCTATGGGCAAGTCTTTTTTTTGTTTTTTCTCCCTGAGCAATCTCATCACAAGTAGATCAAATGCGAAGCTAAGTGCACAAGGAAAACCACTTATGACTATCGCTTAAAAAAAAAACCCAGCATAAAACCTTTCCTTCCTCAACCCTTCGGCAGCGTTGGCAGTCGCTCCAGAGGCCGTTCCTCCCTCTGCCCACCCTGATGCCGCTGGTGGAGCACCTTGGGCACCCCGGTGCAGCCCTGGGGGGGGACTCCCTGGGACCCCGGGAACCGCCGTGTCCCGTCCCCGGGCCAGCGCTGTGGCCGCACGCAGGGCGGCTGCCGCGCCGCTGCC
>NW_009259496.1:592165-592788 GCF_000687185.1 Egretta garzetta | reverse complement strand
CAGTCCTGCCTCTTCAGCATTTTGTGTCACCGAGCCCAGAACGCCGCCACGCCGCTCTCCACCTTCACCCTCTGGCGCGGGGTGCGGTGGGGCTCGAATTATGTGATGCACCACATCTTAACTGACCATCAAATGAAGTGAATTCCCGCGCTTTCGTTCCCTGGCACAGGACGCGGGAAGGAGGCGAGGGCTCCTCGTGCTGTTGTGCTGAAATTCCAGGGCAGGGGCAAGGGAGCAGGTTTGGGTTTGGGTTTGGGTTTGGGTTTGGGTTTGCTCGTTCCTTTTACTCCAGCTATGGGCAAGTCTTTTTTTTGTTTTTTCTCCCTGAGCAATCTCATCACAAGTAGATCAAATGCGAAGCTAAGTGCACAAGGAAAACCACTTATGACTATCGCTTAAAAAAAAAACCCAGCATAAAACCTTTCCTTCCTCAACCCTTCGGCAGCGTTGGCAGTCGCTCCAGAGGCCGTTCCTCCCTCTGCCCACCCTGATGCCGCTGGTGGAGCACCTTGGGCACCCCGGTGCAGCCCTGGGGGGGGACTCCCTGGGACCCCGGGAACCGCCGTGTCCCGTCCCCGGGCCAGCGCTGTGGCCGCACGCAGGGCGGCTGCCGCGCCGCTGCC
>NW_009259496.1:585451-585841 GCF_000687185.1 Egretta garzetta | reverse complement strand
GCGAGGGCTGCGGGGGCGAGTGCTGCCGGGACGGCTGGTGGCCCCCAGGAAGGGCCGGGAGGGTGGCTGACCATGGGGAGGGCAAAACCACTCCAAGAGCAAAAAGCTAAAAGCGATGACACTGAGACTAATGCAGCCCATGGTAGGTCATTTCCATCTCGCTTGCGGGATCGTTCCCCTGGGAATGCATTTTCCAGGCACTTAGCAGCGGGCACATCTGGAAGAAGGGAACGGGACCATTTCATTAAGCTGACAAAAAGCTGAAGGATGACCTGAGCGCGTGGCAGATTTCAGCCGGGCTGCGATCAGTACAGCACGCCGTCCAGCTTCTCCTGCAAATGCTTTAACTGCTGAAAAGCCCCCGGGCGAAGGGATGCCTTTGGCTCCGCC
>NW_009259496.1:584603-584842 GCF_000687185.1 Egretta garzetta | reverse complement strand
GACTGCACCGCCCCCCTCCCCCTCCACCACTGCCCCCCTTCCCCTCCCCTGCCCCCCCCGTTCCCCTCCCCAGCCGGCAGACAAGAACTGCTGCGCTCCCCTTCCTGCCTTTTCCCAGCGCCAGGCCGTGACATCTGCCCTCGGGTCCGTGCCAGACTTCGCATCCCGTGGCGAGGGGATCAGCATCCCCATCCCTGCTGGAGCAGCTCATTCCCATGAATTCCCCTTGGCTTGCTGCG
>NW_009259496.1:582831-584025 GCF_000687185.1 Egretta garzetta | reverse complement strand
AAGCCTGTGCAATGCCACCGACAGCATTGTAGCACCCGCAGCATGGAGGCGCTTAAGCCAAACAACCAGGGGGCAAAACCACTCGTGCCAGGCAGCGTGGTGGGACGCCGCAGCGGGATTGTCCATGCTCAGCTGGAAAAAACCAGCACCAATGCACACACACACACAGAGGAGAAGGGAGTAAGATCAGCTCTGCCTGCCGTGAGCTGGACCCACGGGAAAAACGCCCGTCAGCTTCCGCACATATAAAACCCCCGCGAGTGACTCCAGGGCCCGGCTCAGAAAGGGATAATGGCAGGAAGCCATCCTATATTAAAACAGCAGATTAAAACAAACAAGAACACTTTGGCTCATGTTACACATCACTTCCCTCACGCCTGACAGCAGGAGCAATCAAAGGCAGCAAAAGACGACCGTAGACCGTAATGGCCCAAGAACCGCGCTAAAAGCGCTTGTGGGAGTTGGCTGCGAGGAGCCCAGCGCAGGATGCGGAGCCACCCCGGAGCCCGTGGTGCTGCATGCCGGAGCGCGGCAGCCTAAGTGCTCCTTTAAGGCTTCCTCGGAAATGCAGCCAGCTCACTGGAGAGGCGTAATTAGGCCGCGGTTGCGGGTGATGTTCACACATTATGGATCATCCTTAGAAATGACAGGAGAAGAATGACCGAGGGCTCCGGATTCTGCATTATAGCTCCCTGCCCGTCGTCCTGGGAGAAAATCCAACCCCCCGCAGCGCCCCCGCCGTCCCCCACGCCGTGACCCCGGCAGCAGGGAAGGGGACGGCTGCGCCGCGGGGCCGTGGGCACGCCTCGCACCCTCCGGCACCTCCTGCACTAACGTCAGCTTGCGCCAAACCCAGCGCCCAAACCTCCAAGCCATCCCGCGGCAGCCGGCTGTTTCCTCAGTGCAGAACTCCAGGAGAAACTCCGTTCTCCAGGGGCCCTCCCCACTGTTTCTGTGGCACTGGGACATCATCCGGGCGCTGGGACATCCGGGCGCCGTGCTGGGACGCCGAGCAGAAGCTGCAGCTCTCCCACAGCTCTGCCAGGCGCCCTCGGAAGGGGCACGGCCCTTTGGCTCTTACATGGCTGAGAGGCTGCGATCCCCCCCCTCAAGCCCTTTTGGGCTGCCGGGTCCCTGATGAGCAGGGAATCATCCCAAGCCTCTGTCCCGCCAGCCAAAGGACCGACGCTCCCC
>NW_009259496.1:580746-582609 GCF_000687185.1 Egretta garzetta | reverse complement strand
TGCAGCTCCCCTCGCCTCCCCGCTGCCGGTTCCCACCGCTGGGGCCCGGTGGGGTGGCCGGGCAGGGGCGGCGCTCGCACCACGCTGACAGGAGCATCTCCCAGGCGAGCTGCAGTGGATTAACGCCGACTTCATCCATCAGAGGGGATCTCCGTGCTGCTGAGCAGGCTCACGCCGAGAGCCCCCTCCCTGGCTGACAACCCACCGGCAGAGCGTGGCGTTCCGCCCGCAAGCTTTCCAGCTCCCACCAGCTCCCAGGCAGGGAGGCACCAGCGCTGGGGGCACCGGGGAGGAACCGGCCCGGAGCAGGGCATTTGCACGACTCTGCCTCCGTCCCAAACGTGGGGCACTTTCCTGAAGAAATGTGGAATATGGAAAACATGTTCCCGCACAGAGCTGCCTCCCTTTTGAAGGGACCTGGGCATGAAGGGGGCGTGCTGAAGGCAACAGAGCTTGCTGGAGAAGAGGGACAGCAGAACCCCGGCGATGTGCTGCCAGGCAGCAGCGTCCCCCTCTTTTTCCTTTCTGTGAAAGCCGCGTTTTTCTTCCATGGGAGCAGCCAAGCCAGAGGGAGAGCAGGCACATACACGAGCTCTAAACAGCGCTTGAAACTACAGAGCTTGCGGTTTGTTTGCTACAACACCGCCCCCGATCTGACCGTAGAGCCACGGGAAGGAAAGAGCCCCACCCCTCCAGCACCCCTTTGCCATCGTCTGAAGCCGAGCTCCTCGTCACCCCGGGGCCCGGCCGCAGCCCACTGGCATGGGGAGGCCCCACTGATCCGGCAGGCGTCAGCCTGGCTCTTAATTAAATTCCCGGTAGCTGCAATCAGCAAGCACATTTGCAGAGGATGTCAGGACATCATTTAGGGCACATTTGAGTCCCCTCCGTCCCCCCTGCGTGTTCTGAGCCCACCTCACGGGTTTTGCCGTGCTTTTCTGCATCTGCGCGCTTTACGCCCACGGCCGCCGTTGCAGTTCAGACCGACGCAGCAAGGCGCGGCCGTGCTGCTGGGGACCAGTACGTGGTTTGGCAGGGTAACTGGTGGGCTACCGTGAGCCTAAGCCATAGGCAGGGGCCTCATAATCCCAAAATCTCGCTTAACAGCTTCAGTTTAGCTCTGCTAGTGGAGGCGGGGCGCTGCAGTTGGATGTCACGGGCCGTCTTCCGCTCCAAGTTGTGCTGACGTCATTATTCAGGTAGGTGTATGGACTTCCAGTTATTTACCCCAGCCAGATTTAGCAGCAGCAAATTACCTCGAACACCAACACAGATTCTGAGCACCCTGAGCAGAACCCTACGCCCAGGTGAAGCTCTGCCATTACGCCGCCTCGGGCGGTGCAAAGCCCGGCGATGCCCGCGGCCCCCAGCCAGCTGCAGCCTCCCCAGTGTCCCCAGCCGCTGCTGCTCGGAGGACGACGTTCCCTCCGCCCCTCTCCCTCTCAGCTGCCTCCATCCGCTCTGCGGTTCAAGATCTTTCAGAACCTTTCTGGCCCTGCATTAGGTGCCCCAGCATCTCGGCCCGGGAGCGCTGTTTGGGGAGAGGTTGCTATTTATAATGGCTTTTTCCAGGCGCTGCAGCGTACGTGCCGCGGTTATGCTTTCAGCTCCGCCGGAGTATTTCTGCTCTCCGCCGCTGTGTCAGGTTTTCCTCGCCACTAGGGAGTGTAAATGTGTCTTCACATGCATTTCTGAGAGACCCTGGAAACCTTGCCATAAATCAGCAGGAGGTAATGTCGCTCTTTAGTACTTTGCGGATAATGTCTTTTGGCATCGAGGTAACGAGAGAGAGGTTTCACTTCCAACTCCGCAGCCCTGGCCTGGTCCTGGGAGGGCTGAGCCCCCCCAGCCGTGCTGGGGGCC
>NW_009259496.1:579820-580431 GCF_000687185.1 Egretta garzetta | reverse complement strand
TCCCCACGTTACGGCCTCGTGATCTCTTGGCCTTTGGGGTTCAGATGTCAGCGGGCAGCCGCTCCGACGCAACCCCTGAGCTCGGGGGGACAAAAGGCCGCGCGCGGCAGAGACAATCCATCTCCAGACAACCCATCTCCGCACGGTCACGTAAAGGATGCCGTTCAGCCAGGCCAACGGATGCAAACTCAATAACCTTTGCCTGGCACAAATTTAGCAGGGAAACAAAAGGCAGATTTTAGACCTGGTCCAAACTTAGAAATAGCTGTGCTCCACGTGCAAGAGCAGAATTTGCCTGTGAGGGCTTGAACGTTATGAATTAAAAATAAATCCCTTGCCCAGTGCACCACGGGTGTTGTTGCTAAAGGACGAGCACTTCCCAGCGGGGACGGGGGACGCAGCACGGCCCACGGGGGCTCGCACGGCCCCGGTGGCGCCTGGCCCAGGCTGGAGGTACCAGTCAGCCTGAGCCTGCGACCTGCCGGCGCCGAGCACAAAGGCGACGCCGTTTTGGGGCCTGCCCGCCCCCGCGAGGGAAGCAGCACCAGAGGAAAGCGGGTGGAGGCGTCACCTCCGCAGCTACGGGCAAACCCGCCGGCCGTCCCCTGGGA
>NW_009259496.1:577278-579671 GCF_000687185.1 Egretta garzetta | reverse complement strand
GAGGGGCGAGCGGCTTCCCCCCGAGGCCACGGTTCCCCCCGTACAAACCTCAGCAGAAACCAGCAACGTGCCCATTTACCGCAAGGCGAGAAGTCGCCTGCATCGACTCCTCCACCGCGGCAGCAGCGTCGGGACTGCCGGAAGGAGGAACATGGAGGAGCTTCTCTTTGCTGCCACATGTGGGAAATGAGAGGGTAAAAGCCAGCGGGCAGGGGGTTGCGGCTGATGCCACGCAGTTTTTCACCCTACTTGGCAAATTTTACCCTGCTGTGACTCTCTAAGGGGAGAGCGAGCCAACGCGTGCACGAGGCTAAAGAGATTCCTTTGGACTCAATAAATGTGACGTTGCTCAAGCTCTGCCGTGCTTACCCAGCCAAGGCTCCGTTCAGACGCACAACGGCAAAGCTACGGGCTGGAACGCCAGAGGAAAGGAAGGAACAGCGCCGCTCTGCTTCGTTCTTCCCGTCCTCCATCCCCTCACCCCCCCCAGCACTCTGGCAATGAACGCTCGCTAATGGATCAGCTTAAGCGTCCACCGACTCTCACCACTGTTCTGGAAAGTAATCAATCAAGCACTTAATTTTTAACATAAGAAATAAGCTGCCTAGAGACTGCTAATAGATAACTGAATAAATTAACAATCACAGGTGGGATTCGGAACTCGTGCAAATCTTTTATTCACCGGCTGCTTGAGCCCCTCTTTACAGAAAGCACGCGGGCCCCCGTTTCACAGCTGGCGCCCAGTTCCACGCCTCCTCCAAGCGCGCGGCTGGACCGCGGCACGAGGAAAGGGCACCGCACGCATCCGCATCCTTTACATCCCCTTCCACGTCCCAGAGCATCACCCGGCACTGTCCCGGATGCGTAGGGGGATGGTGGCAATCGGAGCCGAAGGGGCAGGGTGAGGTGTCACGGAGCCCAGCCCGGGCACGCTCACCTACACGGGAACAGGCTGCGCCTTCGAAACGAAGGCTGGGGCTGGGCTTGGCCCCTTACGCAGCAAACCGCAAAGGCAGGCGCCGCTCTCCAGGCCGGAGGTGGGCAGATTCCTGGGGGAGAGCCTCGCTGTGCCATTGTGGCCTCCACCAGGGGACCAGTTTAACCCATACTGGAGTTTGTTACCCCCGGTGGGGAGTCACGGAGGCGAGGGCAGCGTGGCATTACCGCGCCCGGCGTCACACGAACTGCCGGACGGTTGCGTACGCCGCCGCGGCTGCGTGAGCGGAGTGAGCAGCTTTGGCTACAGGGGACGCCCCTTTCAAACCCACGCGCAAACACCCAGACAAAGGCGGCTGCTCGCAGGACTGCGCTAGCGAACCCCGCCCTGGCGCGCGCCCGACGCGGCCCCGGAGCACCGCGACCCCAGAGGGCTGCAGCGCCGGTATTCCCCCTGAAAACCGAAGGGATTGGCCCTCCGTGGCTCGGCTCCTCAGCAAGGAACTGGCGCATCAGGACCGGGCCAGGGTACCTCAGCGGGTGCCGAGGCCCCGCGCCAGGTAACACCGGTCTGGTTCCTTGGAGCGAGCATTCCAACAGGGTTTGGGGGAGGCCCGCGTGGCAGCGGGAGCGTTGGGGGCGCATCTGGAGCGCTTCCTTCCAGAGGCATCCAGAGGCTGAACCCCTGCGCACAAAGCGAATGAGCTCCCTGCCGGGGGGGATCACCCCTTCACGGCTCTCTGCTGACCCGAGCCAAAACGCTGCCCAGGATGTGCCCAAACGCTTCTGCTTTCTGGTGCAAGGAATGAGAGGACATCAAACGCCACTGTTATGGGCTCCTACTGAAGACACACAGCTTGGTTATTTCTTCCAAAAAAATTTAATTGAAATTCCACCTTCATGGCAAATGACACACAGTAAGATTATACAAATTTTTTGTGTTACATTAAATGGAAGTCCTCGTCCAATCCGAAATACATATGTTGGACTAAAAGCAAGTATTTGTACACATCTGGCATCAAAAAACAAAAGGAACTTCTCTCTCTCTCTCTGATCTTACACTTTGTGTTGGTTTCCAGCTCTCCGGGTGTGGCAGGCAGGGAAAACAACGTGAGCTTTTAGGTATTCCTAGGAAAATCCCGGCCCCACTGGTCTCGACTGCAACACCCTCTTCTCCAGGTGGAGCAGGAGGTGAGCTCACAGACACGGCCACACGCCTTCCAAGATTACAGCACCACTTTTGGAAGCTATCACATTTTCTCAAATGCAGCCAGTGATACGGGAGATTTTATAAACACCAGAAGAGGACAAACTTCAACTAAACAGAAAAAGAAAAAAGCAGAATCGCAGCGAGTTAGCTCGGGAGAACAGCCTAACCATGAGCAAGTGCTTCAAAACATTCCATTTGCAAACACCTTTACTTCCCACTTCTGTCCTTGGGACACCAAGGGCTCCGT
>NW_009259496.1:555824-577183 GCF_000687185.1 Egretta garzetta | reverse complement strand
CCCCCACTGCCCGAGGCCAGCCCGAGGGCTCGGCCCTTGCCAAGGGAAGCCTGGGATACAACACCGCCTCAACACATCGCCTAAGCTCGCTTCCAACCGGTGGCTTTTTGTCAGGGCACATGTAAATGATCAACACGTGCAAATGAAATAAAGTACTGCAAAGGGAGTGCAATCGATAATGAAAAAATCAAACTAGATTATCGTCCGAGGACTGGAGTCTCCCCGATGCTGACGCTTCCATATGCTCAAATCAATCCCGCCAGAGCAGGAGGCGCTCAGGATCTGGCGAGAGCGGGTCCTGAGTTAGCACCAAGCGCTGACCGTCTGCCAGAGGGCAAACGGCACGCGTATCGGTAGGGTTGGGACTGCAACCTCCCAGATGCAGCGGCCACACGTCACCGGCGGGGTGCTGGGGAAGAAGGCATGTAAGGGGACGGGATGCGTCTCTCCTCGTGTCAGAGACGCGCACCGCAGCCAACTGCCTCCGAGTTAGCGCTCCCGCCGCCTCCGCCGCCCGAGGCAGCACCGCGGTGAAACTCACGCCAGCCCCGTGGGGACATCTGCTTTGAGAGATGAACAACTTCTCAGAAACACGGTATTAGAACAATCTCCTGACAGAAACAGTACCTAGGAGACCAGCTCAGCTGTCGGCACACAGATCGGAAGCATCTCAAGTCAGGGCAAGCGAATTCCGCTGTTGGCATAGTCAGAAATGCCCCCAAACAGAAAACCCAGGGCTAGAAGATTTCAGTGGCAGCAGAATTCCCACCGACGTTGGTCTCACCGTTATCTTGATTTCTGTTAAGAATATTCAGCAGAGCTGCTAGCTAACTCGCTCAGGTAGTGTTCCAACAGGCTCCTGCTGCTGCGCTAAGACAAAAGGACGTGTGTTGAATAGCAGGACAGCGTGGTATTACACGACCTGTTCAGCAAAAGAAAGAACCCCACCAAAGCTGTGAGACAAGATCCATCTGCGAAAAGCTAGAAAATGAAGTGATTTCTGCATTATGGTCTAATAGCAGGAATAGGCTCAGTAATTATCCCACTTGCGGTTAGCATACTAAAAAGTGAATTTTAAATACCTTTTATTACTGGGGACAAACGTAATGCCTCATCATTAGTGCCGGCTAATATTTTCAGTGCACTCTCCAGCATGGAAATAAAAAGCCAATCTATATTTATAGTGTCACAATGTCCACAGGACGTTAACCTCCGCTTTCCAGCCTCAGCCACACCTCTAAATGTGCTGGTCACAACCTGCATTTGAAGGGCGATCTCCCCTTCAGCTGGCAGGAAAGAGGTATCAGTAGGAAGATTTTATGCAACAGGCTGTTTTCCTCTGAGCTGTAAGTGTCAAGCAGAGAAACGGGAACCGAGAAAGTTCTTTGTCCAACGAGAGACATAAGGCCAGTGTTCCCTTCCCAGACACGCTGCAGACATTTGTATTATTTTGACAATGATTCAAAGCTTTTACATGGAAATTTCGCCCTTCCATACACGTGATAACCCCACCTACTCCACCTGAGCCAGGGCAGGAATCAGCTTTGCGTTCCTTTTTCCCGCCAAGGCAGCGAGGAGAGACCAAGAACGGAGCAAGAAAGGGAGAACAGAAGCCCCCGCTTCTGGCTCCCTGCCGCGGAAAGAGGCAGAGGTACGAAGGGCCAAGGAAGACTTCTTTCTGCTAAAGCCATGAGGGACAGCAGTAACGTAGGAGGTTCTGGCACTGAAGGAATTCAAGTCTGTCTCACCACAGCCACGCTGGGAAGCCGCAGTATGGCAGTGGAGGCGCGTCCATCGGCTCTCAAGACGTGTCAGGCCGCAGGCCCTAGCGAGGCTGTACAGTAGGATTTACGTCGCTCCATGGCAGTACTTGGCCCACGGGCTCACCAACACAGCACCCACTCCTTTCTTTAGTAGCCCATGTTTCATTTTCTCAATGTAAAATAGAAGATAGACCCCTGTAATACCAACAGAGGCCTATTTTCTTTTAAACCACCCTATCCTCGAAAGATCAGAGGTTCAAACTGCTCACGCCTCGTGACTACAAAAGCAAACAGAACTGCCTGAGCAGCGTGGCATCTGCTTCTCAAACATCACCATTAGCTGAATCATCAGTTTACTGAAAACGACCTGCGTTGCCAAAGTACTGGCATTTCAGTGCTAATTAGTTAAAGTAAACATTTACACCCATGAAGCTGAGAGCTAGACTAATACACGTATGGCTCGGTCCCACAGCACACGGTCACAGCTTTGCTCCTCCTCTGTCCCACCCAGGAGGAGAGGTCCCGGTGCCAGAGGACCACTGACTGAGGTGCTGTGGTACTTCTGCCCTGAACTGCTCAAGTGCCAAGCTCAGGCACGCTGTGTGGCCACCAGCCTTTCGGAAAGGCCCCCTCCCATCCCAAGACTAACCCAGTCACCAGTACCAGTGCTGGCAGTGAGGCAATACTGCCCTAAGAAGGTTCTTCTCTCTGCAAAACTACCACTACTTTGGAGGGGATTCAGCAGTCCTGGTGCACCCAAACGCCTGCCAAAACACGCCAGAAGTTCAGCTGGGTTACGAGCGCATACTCCCGGCCCACAACCAGCGCCAAAATTCTAACAGACAAAATTTGGCTTTTGACAAAGGTACGCACAAGCGCACAGCTGTCAGCCTGCGGGGCTGCCTGCTCTCAGGCATCTGCAACGTAAATTACTCCTGACTGATCATCTCACTTTTAAATAACAACATCAATTAAGCTCAATCAATTGTACCTATGGAACTCCATAGGTATCCCACAAAAACCACAGCACTGTGGCACAGTAGAAAGCATAGAGCAGATCTATAAACCTTCTGGAGAGCAAGCCTGACTTCCTAAATTTACTTAACCAAACAGAAAAGCCCTTTTTAATAATAATTTTAAAAAGCCATTTTGCTTAAAAGATAAACCAACATGTTTCCATACGCACTGCTGATCGCTGCCAGATGTGAAGCATACACAGTTCGCTTCAACTCCCCAGCGTCATCCAAGCAGGCTTATTCCTTTTGGTTTATGCTCTTCAAATGCAGAGGCTTTCCTGCAGATAACCAGAGTGTTTTTTCCTAGAAAATGTAAACAAATCTTGTGCGCTCTACTATCCCAGCTAAGCTTTCAGTGTAAGTTTCTGGCAGGATTAAAAACAAAACAAAACAAAACAAAGCCTTATCTTTACGTTCTAAAAAATACACATGTTATTTAAAAAGCATTAGAAGTCACTTGATCTTCAAACCCATCTGAAAAGTCACTCTCAGAGAGACAACCAGTGACTATGCTGGTTATGCCGTACCTTAAGCACAAACAAAACAAGTAACTGTATGCTTGACCCGGAAAGCTGAAGTTAATGCACTCATGACAAAACTGCATACAAATAAATCCCTGCATAGGAAATAGAAGCTCATTTGCAGAAAAGTTTTTTAAGTTTTTCAGTGCGTACTTATGGGCTCATGCTAAGTCCAACCAGAATCAGATGAAACGAGATCTTTTCACATCTCACAGGATAAACGCCCTTATTTCCCTACTTTCTACAAACTCTTCTCAAACAAAGGAAACGTAAGAAAAAATAAAACAAAAAAAGTCAAGTGGTCCTCACTGTTACATGAGGTTAACATCCCAGACCACCAGCCTGGCAGGATATTAACAGTGGAGAGTTTGGTCAAGCTGTTTCTTTCCTTTGCACTGCTTCACCAGGGCGATTTTCCTGCACAATCCAGCGGCGCCCTCCTGGACCGCCCGTCACAGCTGTTGATTGGTGAAGAAGGCTTTTGTCTGGTGGCAGACGGGATTTGTGCAGAGCGGACAGCAGAGGGTTAACTGCCTCGAGCAGACTTCATTCGACTGGATATGAGAACAGACCAAGTCTGCCAGAGCCTGAAAGACAGTTAATTAAAAATCAGGAGCGAGCAAACCTATCTGCATAAAACAAAACAATGCTTTAACACACCGAGGAGTGAGATTGCCAAACTGTGCGTCCGTCAGGCTACGCTTTTTAAGCACTCCCCTCCTTTACTTCAGGGGAAAATGCTTTAAAACTGCAGTGGCGTAATATCTTAAGAGAAGTATTTCATTAAAAGATTACTACAAATGAATACAAAACTGGTTTTCTTTTTTGTTAAACCAAACTTCTGAACTTCTTTCTTTAAAACAACCAAACAAAACCATCACAAACTCTGCTGAAAGAAAACACTTTGTGGTTTACAGGTTAAGTACAGGGGTTTCCATTTTTGCTCTTAAACTCAAAATACTTTAAAACCACAGGACGACTTCCATGATCTCGTAGGAAACACGCAACGGCAAACTTTTACAACTATTGCAACAACGAAGATACCTTGGAGAACAGTGGATTTCCGTTAAGAGACTCCGCTCTTCTGAGATTTTCAACTCCACACTGGATCAGAAATAAGGAGGAAAGCAGTTAGGGCTGCTAGATCCTTCACTGGTTAGCCTTCCAAATCTTCCTTCCTACTTCATTCAGAAGTTGCCCCAAAATGATGGAATTAAATGCAGTACCATGTTTTTCAATACAGCAAAAATAACTACGATGCAAAATTTCACTTTGCTGCCAAAAAACAATTATTCTTTTTCACTAAGGGTAGTAGTGGCTTAAAGAGTTAAATCTAGAAAGACAAATTCCCACCTGTTTTGTGTTGCTAAAGATAAATTTGAGTTAAGCCAGTTCAGATTAATTTTCAGTTTACAGAAAAATAAAATTTGCCCCAAATCATATTGCAAGAAGCAACTATAATGCAAATTCCAAAACAGAAAAAGTAATTTCAGAGCACCACTATCCAAACAGGTATAAAACCAATAAAACATTCACCTCATTCGCTAGAACCTGGGCATACTCAATGTCCAGCTCATAAAGCGTTTCAATGTGGTCACTTGTAAATGCTATTGGGACCAACAGCATGTTCTTCTTTCCTCTTTGGCACAGTCCTTTAATGGCCTCATCTGTCTGTGGACCGAGCCAAGGCATTGGTCCAACCTGTAAGAAAATGGGGAGGGAAATAAAGAAAATAAAACCTCATTGAATCACTCTTACAAAGAACACCCATGTTTTCTTAAGCAGGACAACACAGATCAGATTGTGTTTAAGATGGAGCCAGTTACTTGTCTTTCCCTGCTTTTGATAGTACCTCTTGCTTTCTCCATTAGATTTTCCATGAAGACATACTGTCGCATCATTCAAAACCCAAATAAACAGAACCTGGGCTGGCCTAAATAAGACTCTCATTAAAATAAATGAAAATTTAAATAAAGGTGCACTGTTTTCAGCTCAATGAAACCCTGACCACCACTGCACTGGGTTTACCTGCCTTGTAAAGCAGTTACCGTTCTGTAGCAAACTGTCCTTACCCCTTTACGATCCGTGAAGTATTTGGCGCCAACGTACCATAATATGAAACTTCAAGAACAAGACAACAATGGCGTGATAGGTGTAATGCCCTCGAGACATAAGGTTACTTGTACTATGTAATTCTGGTAAAACTTAAGTTCCTTCCTATTTGCAGTAGCAATAATAAGTACAAAGTAATGCAAGCAGTCTTCAACAAGGATAATGAATCCTGTTTGGATTAGGCTCGTATTATTATTATTAAAAATGCCTGTATCACAGTGATGACTTCAGAAAAATTGCTCAGAGATCCTCAAAAAGCAACACCTTAAAAATCCAGCGAGTGCTCGATTCTTCCTTCTGACAGAGAAGGCCAAATGACAAACTAGATCTCATGAGATCACAGGCTTTCTAACACACACATCAAAAGTCTACTTTCAAAGGATGCTACATACAAAAAAGGCAAGAAACTGTGATTAGAGTATCTGGAAAGACTGAATTTGAGTAACAGATGGGGGGTTCTGTTCTAGCAGAAGTACTTGCTGAAAATGGGGAAAAGGCACTGAGGTTATGACCTTCTTAAGCTGGAAGATGACAAACTCCATCACCTGAAGAGCTTTACAGTGGCAGGTGGCTTGCAGCTTCCCTTGGCACATACCTTGGACTGCCACACGAGCCTGTAAGGGTTGGAGTAGTTCAGCTTCTCCATGACTCTCTGGACAGTAGCTCCCACTTCTTGAGGATACGGATCACCACGGTTCACTACCTTCAACACAAAAACACCACACCTTTTTCTTCCAGTGAACACACTTGGGCAAAGACCACCTAAAGACTGGGAAAGGCGAGCACGCTGCGCGTGATGTGGCTGCGCCCAGGGCGGGCCCTATCAAGTGCCTGGCTCATCCAAAACAGGGAAGAAAAACTGCGTTCTTGCCCAGCAAAACCTATGGTGAAGCTTCTTTACCAGAGCATCTACTCCCCCTCCTTCACACACTAAAAGATAAATTCTTCTTTCATCGTATATAGATATGGTTAGATTTTGGTAACAGCACTGCATTTTTGAAAAATGATCCAAAAGCGATTTCACTGCAGTTCCTGGTTGCTAACAGAGGATCAAGTCATTTATTGCAAGCTTGCGAAGATTTCAGTTTCTTTCCTTCAGGGAAAGTATTATTACTGCTTTGCAGAGGTGAGAAAATAAACAGATTTTCCCCTCGCTAACTCACCTTCGTATTTCTCTCTTGTATTTGCCTGGCACTTGCACAGCTGTGGCCCTACCCTGCGGGCGGGCGAGCCACATACCCTTCCATTCAGCCCAGCCAGGGTGACTCTGGTCTAACAATGACAGAAATGACCCGACGTAACTCACAGACATGGGCAGCGAGTGAGCCGAGAAGAGGATGACGACATCTTTCCTTTTGTCAGGTGGAAACAGGTTCAGTTCCTTCTGTATGTGATCGGTGAAGCACTGTTCAGACAAAAAAAAGCAAAGATGTGAATCAGAAACAGAGAGGCATTATGGGATCTCAAACAACCCGAGACACACAGCTTCGGTATTCCAGGTTGCCATAAGAACTTCAAAATTCCTTTCTGTATGTGTGAGACAATAGCAAGAGACAGCATGTATTACATACTGTTAGGTACACAGTATCACACAGTGCCCAGTCCCAACACAGCAAAGGCCCGTGTGAACTTCTGATCATCCCAGTGGTTTTAAGATGCTGGTAACAAACTGACAGAACATAACCCATTCAACCCAACTCTCCTCTACCGCCTCCGAAGATCAGTTCCCAGGCTGTGGAGGGCACACGTGTGCAGCTGCTAGGGCAAGGGAGAGAGAAATGGTGACCGGTCAGAGCACAACCACCCCCCCTCAGCAGCCCCATTACACTAGGACTAAGTTAGAGTACATACACCGGGCATCGGGGGAGAGCCTGCTCTGCGGAAGGTGTTCCCCAATGGCCTGGTGAGGCAAGTTTGGGATAACTGCATTCAGCCATATTCGGAGATCTCCACCTCGAGCTCAGCTGAACATGCGAGAGATGGACACCTCTGTCCATCAACACCTCGAGACATAAGGTTACTTGTACTATGTAATTCTGGTAAAACTTAAGTTCCTTCCTATTTGCAGTAGCAATAATAAGTACAAAGTAATGCAAGCAGTCTTCAACAAGGATAATGAATCCTGTTTGGATTAGGCTCGTATTATTATTATTAAAAATGCCTGTATCACAGTGATGACTTCAGAAAAATTGCTCAGAGATCCTCAAAAAGCAACACCTTAAAAATCCAGCGAGTGCTCGATTCTTCCTTCTGACAGAGAAGGCCAAATGACAAACTAGATCTCATGAGATCACAGGCTTTCTAACACACACATCAAAAGTCTACTTTCAAAGGATGCTACATACAAAAAAGGCAAGAAACTGTGATTAGAGTATCTGGAAAGACTGAATTTGAGTAACAGATGGGGGGTTCTGTTCTAGCAGAAGTACTTGCTGAAAATGGGGAAAAGGCACTGAGGTTATGACCTTCTTAAGCTGGAAGATGACAAACTCCATCACCTGAAGAGCTTTACAGTGGCAGGTGGCTTGCAGCTTCCCTTGGCACATACCTTGGACTGCCACACGAGCCTGTAAGGGTTGGAGTAGTTCAGCTTCTCCATGACTCTCTGGACAGTAGCTCCCACTTCTTGAGGATACGGATCACCACGGTTCACTACCTTCAACACAAAAACACCACACCTTTTTCTTCCAGTGAACACACTTGGGCAAAGACCACCTAAAGACTGGGAAAGGCGAGCACGCTGCGCGTGATGTGGCTGCGCCCAGGGCGGGCCCTATCAAGTGCCTGGCTCATCCAAAACAGGGAAGAAAAACTGCGTTCTTGCCCAGCAAAACCTATGGTGAAGCTTCTTTACCAGAGCATCTACTCCCCCTCCTTCACACACTAAAAGATAAATTATTCTTTCATCGTATATAGATATGGTTAGATTTTGGTAACAGCACTGCATTTTTGAAAAATGATCCAAAAGCGATTTCACTGCAGTTCCTGGTTGCTAACAGAGGATCAAGTCATTTATTGCAAGCTTGCAAAGATTTCAGTTTCTTTCCTTCAGGGAAAGTATTATTACTGCTTTGCAGAGGTGAGAAAATAAACAGATTTTCCCCTCGCTAACTCACCTTCGTATTTCTCTCTTGTATTTGCCTGGCACTTGCACAGCTGTGGCCCTACCCTGCGGGCGGGCGAGCCACATACCCTTCCATTCAGCCCAGCCAGGGTGACTCTGGTCTAACAATGACAGAAATGACCCGACGTAACTCACAGACATGGGCAGCGAGTGAGCCGAGAAGAGGATGACGACATCTTTCCTTTTGTCAGGTGGAAACAGGTTCAGTTCCTTCTGTATGTGATCGGTGAAGCACTGTTCAGACAAAAAAAAGCAAAGATGTGAATCAGAAACAGAGAGGCATTATGGGATCTCAAACAACCCGAGACACACAGCTTCGGTATTCCAGGTTGCCATAAGAACTTCAAAATTCCTTTCTGTATGTGTGAGACAATAGCAAGAGACAGCATGTATTACATACTGTTAGGTACCCAGTACCACAAGAGACAGCATGTATTACATACTGTTAGGTACACAGTATCACACAGTGCCCAGTCCCAACACAGCAAAGGCCCGTGTGAACTTCTGATCATCCCAGTGGTTTTAAGATGCTGGTAACAAACTGACAGAACATAACCCATTCAACCCAACTCTCCTCTACCGCCTCCGAAGATCAGTTCCCAGGCTGTGGAGGGCACACGTGTGCAGCTGCTAGGGCAAGGGAGAGAGAAATGGTGACCGGTCAGAGCACAACCACCCCGCCTCAGCAGCCCCATTACACTAGGACTAAGTTAGAGTACATACACCGGGCATCGGGGGAGAGCCTGCTCTGCGGAAGGTGTTCCCCAATGGCCTGGTGAGGCAAGTTTGGGATAACTGCATTCAGCCATATTCGGAGATCTCCACCTCGAGCTCAGCTGAACATGCGAGAGACGGACACCTCTGTCCATCAACACCTGAAATGTTCTTAGTACTACACAAAAAAGCAGGGCAACACCTCTGACCCTTTGCCCCCACTGCCAGCGTCCGAACCGAGAGCCCTACCGCTGCATGCACGCAGCTAGGCTGAGGGAGCATAGGGAGGGGAAAGCTGCCGCCAGCACTGCCGGCGTGCGGTGCTGCAGGAGCGTGGAACAGCTCTGACTGCATGGCCTTCTCTCTTAGATATTTTACAGTGAAAAACAGATCAGAAATGTAAAAAAAAATAAAAATAATAATTTTAATTTCAACTTTGCAATCGGGGCTGAGCCAGCCCTTTCGATTACAGCCTCCCTAGACTTAAGGAAATGCACATTGGTAAAAAAAAAAAAAAAAAGCGGGCGTTTGTATGTACTCTGTCTACTGGGAACCATTTTCAGGTTTCCTGAAGACACGAAAGGTTCCTAAACTCTGCTGAGGTGTTTCACTGACGACATGGAGAGTGCACAGTAACAATGGCACGTCCCAGGACAGGATCACACCGGGCTCATCAGGGGAACGTCACGCAGCGTGGGCAGTTCCACCTTGCCTTCCTTCACTCATTTTTATCGTCTGTTCAGCACACCACAAAAATTGCAAAACCCAAACTAGAGGAGAAGCTCCCCAACAAAGATAAAAATGCCATTTTCTCTGAAAAGAAAGGAGCAAGAAGGCTTCCCTTAACTGCTCCTGCCACAGCCAGGCTGTGCTTAGAACCACCTCTTTGCTGATGGATGAGAATCTGACAAGCCGACATGATCTGTATGTCTGTTGACCACAGAGCTGCTCTGAGCAGGAATTTGGACTAAGGACCTCCAGAGGTCCCTTCCAGCCAACACTGTTAAGTTAACATGACTGTGTTTTTAAAACAAGATGTGCACGGTGGTCACTTTCACACATTACCAGGCCAAAACATCTGGCATGAAATAACCATCCTCCTGTAATTTCATACACAGTAGACAAGAGACATTTCATTACCATAACTAAAATGTACCCTCAAATTGAAGCGTTCCTTTTATTCTTCTCAAGTATGGTTTTTTTTTTTTTTTAAGAACAGATATAAACACAGCCTAAATCAGCATGTAGGTTCATTCTTTTAATACGTACTATAGCTAAAAATCTTGCAAGGTTTTTTAGAAGCTAAGATGTGATCTAAGTGAAGTGTTTCCTCAGAACGTTTCTGTTGCTTAACGTTATACCATGGTTTTACTGGTAGCAAATATTTCTAAAAAGGAAACTCTATAATAAACATCTGCATTTACTTAATTCTTTGTTGTTTTAAAGTCAGCTGGCAATGCAATGATACCAAGTTTCTCCTACTATCTAGGAAAGCCCCAGGGAATGCCAGTTTGATAACGCATCAGACCTGCTCAGTTCACACCTCTCATTCTGGCTGCTAATTTCAAAGGCGCTCATACAAATCCATACCTGAATAAGAAGGGGATGTGTGGGCCATCGGTCAATTATACTCCACTTCATCTTTGGCTTCTCCCCTTTTTTATTATAGTAGCGATAAATGGCATTTAAACTGCTTCCTGAAATGCAGAGAATTAAGAATGTAAGTTCAGCCAAGGCATTAGCAACTTGTCAGATGAAAACAGTTTTGTAGCAAGGTACTACAATATTTTAAAATGCAACCATAAATCAGAACTTGGAGCCTCAAATGGGAACAATTATATCAAAGTTCATACAAGGTACCAGCCAAGAACAATTTGCTAAACCATTCTTAACTGAGGAACAATTATTGCTCTAGTTTCCACGAAGAAAGCTTTCTCAGTCGTGTTCCTGAGCTTTCAGTTTATGTTACCTCACAATAACAACGCCAACACAAAGCTATCCCGAGTTAAGAAGTTTCTACCTAAAATTCGGAATTATAGCAAATACAGAGGACCTCGAGTCGGCAGCGAAGCCAAGAGGAAGGGGCACTTTGAGGAAGACGGGACAGCCTGCGCTGAGGCTCCGCAGGCTCCCTCACGGCTCGCGGACACGTGCCTACGCTCGCCTCTGCCTGCGCTCCGCTCCCGCCCGGCTGCTCACCTGTGGTCGAACAACTGTACTGTGGGTACTGCGTGAAAGCGATAGCCCGTTCAATGCCGTCTTTCTCCATCTCTTCAATCGCTTCTTCTGTCAGAGGATGGACATACCGGAAGCCAATGTAGTATTTGTGAGGCGCTGCCAGCCAAAGCACAGGAAAAATAATTACAGAAAAACCCCAAGAACTCTCAACGACATGTCATTAATAAGCACAAAGTACAGAACCAGGCAGACTGAAACTGTTGAAATAAACTTGTTGATAATTTTCTGGCTGCTTTTCTAAACCATTGTCATATAAACACATTGTTCTTTGGCCCGGTATTTTTCTGGTAACTCACTTTGCTGTTACTAGAATTTAAAAGCGATTTATATTATTGTTTGCTTCTGCAGGAAGCATCGCTCTTCTGCTTTCACTTAGCTTAGCTAAGGCATGGTTTCCAGACTGTACAGAGCTCTGAGGTTTTACTGGGCAAGTTCTGATTTAGAGGATGTAGTGATAAAAAAGCATCACTACGAGATGCTAAATGAACACTACTACGCCCTAACACAGACCACAGTTACAGACCTCCTACCGGCTTCCTAACAGCTCAGCTCGCTTAGTGATGTCAGAAGTCAGGTGTTTTAAACACACCAACGTAATTAAAATGGAAAGATAAGGCTTTCTTCAGTCTGCCATACAAAAGGAAACACATTGCTTAAGCAGTTTGCACATTCCAGGAAATTGTATTTACCTAAAATTTCAAATAAAATTGGGCTGCCATTTTTTTGTGCCAGCACCAAGATCTTCTGCTCTACAGGGATCCACGTCACAGAAATGTTCACGCCTTTAAGCACGTTATTTTGGAGGCAATATTACTCTCTCCAAGGACAGTATTTTAGGTTTTCCCCTGTTTCACCTCTAATCTTTGGGGTGTTGGCTTCAAGGTTTGGGGAGTACGGTTTGGTTAGGGAGAGGGAGGGAGGGCAGGTTTCTTGTTTTATTTTGTTTCTTTTAAGTAGAGGACAGAAGTTCTTAAGAGAACAAAAGCAAAGTTTCTTTTTCAGGGTTTCCAGGTCATTAGCTCTGAAATAACGTTTAACAGGTTTCTGAAAGAAGCAGATGTCCTGTGCTTGGTCTCCACTCCATACATTTATACAGGATTCAGAAAACAGGTTTAGTCAGCCCCAGTTCTCTGCAGGAGGCAAGAGAGCTCCCAGCTGGGAGCAGTACCAAATAATGACCCAACTTCAGGAGCCCCGGGAGCCAGTAACCTCATTAACATTTTAAAAAGGCATTAAAACCAAAAGTCTCACTAACCACAGCAAAGACGGGTAGGAGTTTAACCTGGGAAGGGACACACTGGGGAAAAAACATGGCCAGCTTGGAAACTTCCTGCAATACTCTCGCAGCATTAGGTTTTGTCCTGGATCACAGGCAGCAAAGGACAGATTTCCGTGTCTGTATACATACTGCTTTTGTTGCTACTACTGGATATGGAGTGACATCTCCTTCCGCAAAGAGCTGCCGATCTAAAACAATGTGGCTCCCTCATCCGGTGAGCTTTCCTTCTGCTGACAAGGGAATCTCAGCTAAAATACAGCTTGTAAGAAATACTAAGAACCGTTATAATTAAAAACAATAAAAAAGCAAGCTGTACCTTCTTAAAATATAATTACCATTGCAAGACATTAGCCTATTTGATGCCAGCACTAAAAATCCCCCAACAATAGAAATGGATTTTCCTATCACCATGTTTGTGTGATTTATTCTTACAGACTGCTGAGCCTGCCCAACCCCACTCATTCAGAAGGAAGAACTCTTGTTTGTTTTCAGACAGCTGCCTGTAACAATAAAGCTTCATTTTAAAATCATGTTGTTCCCAGATGACATGGGTGAGTCTCTTTATTTACTACTTTATATTAAATCCCATTGCTGAAGTGTAACATGCCAAACGTTTACAAGTCAGTAAATCAGTGGATTGATTAATTTACGCAGGGGGGACCTTCACAGGTGGTTATTGATGCTGTCCAACATGAGCTCTTCACCAACTGCAATTACTCAGCAACTATAATCTCCGCACCCCAAAAGTCCAGGTCAAGGTAAAACAAGTACACAAAGTGTTTCTTCTTTGCCCTGCATTTGAAGTCTTACCACCACAACTTGCGAGTTACTCATTAACAGGGCTTGGTGCTCCCAAAGTGCTACCTGTGAGCACACGGTATTCCGAAACGCACAGCTCAGTCTGGAAGCACATCCAACTGTTTCAAGCTATTCTGAAGCAACACAGTACCCGGTATCGCTGCAAGGTTACTCAAAATGCTTAAGGAAATGGCTAGCACTCAGTTCAACTGTTAGCAATGGTCAGCACGTTCAGTTTTTAGAACTGCAGCTACTGTTAGGTGAAAAATGAGGTCTCTGAACGACTTATCAGGCGTAAGAAGTGCAGAGAGGTGGGCGTGACTTCACAAAAAGCGGTCACCAGACAAAAGCAAGCGGGAGTGGTGTGCTGAGAAAAGCAGATAAACTTTCTGAGCTTTATCTTCAGAACCTGTTGCAAGCCTGACCCTTCAGGGGCTACCGCTGCTAAAAACACTACTGCCTTGGATGCCGCAGCCCAGCGCAGTTTTGGCTTCAAGCTTCGACTGTACTTGCAGGGACCACAGCTGGAGTTAAGCTAGAGAGTAGCATCTGTGGAAAAAAAGGATCAAACATGACCCGAATAAAGCTGTCAGTGACACATTACACGCTGAACAAATGACATAAATTTGGTTCTAGCCTTCCAAGAGCGTCACTTTTCACCTTCCAGAGCCTTTCACCAACCTTCTACTTCTCGCCCTTTTCTACCCGAGTCTGAAGCAGGTGCCACAAAGAATTACAAAACAGCGACGCATCAAATAACACGCAGGTATGGTCAAACATGGAGGGGGATTCCCTGACACACCAGCACCACATCAGCAAGGTCAGGGAAGCTGAAGGGGGAAGGTGGCTTGCAGCACTGTAAAGCGGCTGAGCTGAAGAGATTGGAGAGCTCTCCTATTTGGCTCCTCTTACTCCAGCAGTTTTTCTATTAAAAGTGTTTAACGTCCTCATTGGAGTGGCAGGATGAGAAGCATTACCTGGAGCTAGCACGTCAGTGAGGAATTCAGCGGGCAGCTTAGCGATCTCGTTAATTCCTTCTACTCACAAAGATAGTCTGCTGCTTCAAGAACAGAAAGCATAATGCAGAGAAATACCTTACCGGAACCCAGGTGACCCCCAGACAGGCCACTTCAGGCAGAACCAACCACCACGTTACGGTTTCTCCTGGCTTTGTCACAGCAGTGGTGATTCACTGACGCAAGCCAGGGGAGATGGCCATCACCCATGAGCTGCTATGTGAATGTGGAAGTTTAATTTCCAGTGCTGCCACTCACGTTTATCAACGCCATGGTTTTAATGTCACATAGCAAGAAACTGTAGCATAAAAGGTACTGTAAGCAAATAATCCATCACCTTCAGCAAGCAGCAGAGGAGAAACAGACTTCCCGTTCACCATAGCTGCTAACGGAGCAGCAATACAAGCTGAAGTCCAATTCAGCGAACAAACAATCTGAAAGCTGTTCAGCTGAACTGGCGCAAGTTCCACCATGCATGCATTTAACCTGGGTGACAGATGACTCCTGGATCAATCTGGTTGCAGGTTTTAGGAGAGAGATTGCACATGGCTGAACCACAGCAAATGAACATGACGCAAATGACCACAGTTGTCTGTGTTTGCACACCTAGCCCACTGCGACTGCATGGTAAAACGTGTTCGCTGAAGCCCTTCGTAAAAGGACATTCACAGAAGCGTCTGCGCCCGTTTCCCACCACACCAGCGCTACCAGGTAGCTTGGCGCAGGGTAATCCATACAAGTTGCAGCTCCTTGCTGCGAGGGAGCAAGGTTCGGAGAGATTCTGTGATCAGGAGAGAGGGGAGGGAGGTTGTATTCACCGTTCAAGTTTTCTTATTATCAGGAAAGAACTGGCAAAGACAGTATCTACTTCCACCCAAGGCAAAGGGTAGGCCTTATCCCCCACCCATGTCCTCGGGTGGGGCTCGCTGCTATCACCCAACCAAGCCCTGCAACGTTCAGCTACAAAACCTTGTCTTTTCTTCCAACCAACCTCCTCTTCAGTCCTGAAATCAGGCCTAACTGGTGTTAGTTCTTTTATCCATTATTAATAGTTACAGATTCAGGCAAAGTTTCAAAAGCTCTGGATATGTCCAAGCTGTAACTGCAGAGGGACATTTCAGAGGAAGGAAAGACACCTGTGGCTCTGGAGAACAGTCACACCCTCAACACCCTCCCATGCAGTCACCCATAGTTATGCCAGCCTGAGCCTAAAGAAAGGCAAATGCAAAAGGCTTTATACCATTGATTTCTGGCCTCAGAGCTGTTCTGTATCAGATGGGCCCTGCACAGCACCCTGGCGAGCTGGCCCTGAACAGGGAAGGGCACATGGAGGAAGCAGCAGGAGCAGGGAACGCTGCACCGTCCTCTGAGCCCGAGCTGCTGGCTGCTGCGAGCGTGCAGCAGCTGAATGATGCCGTCCTGCAGTTAGCTACAAGGAGCAGACACAAGAAGGTGGCCCTGCATTTTACAGCAGGAGATCCCACCCCCCCCTCTGTGAAACTCAATAGCACCAGCGTGCAGAACATGATTAAGCAGGAAACCCTAAACCCTCGATCGGCAGGCGTTTTCCAGCCTGTGTGCGCACACATGCGCAGCCCAAGAGGAGCGTCATTCTGCCGCTCTCGCTCTACCTCTTCATGAAAGGTAAAAGAATTACACAAGATTATGCTGCTGCTGCCAATGGTCACAAATCTCCACCTCGTTTATGCTACGAGAACGCCACTCTGAACACCCTTCTCCTGTGCCTGACTTATTTGTACACACAAAATACATTCCCCTTTCTTATCATCTAAGGCTCAACCACTTGTCTTCAGCGTAGACTTCTTCAAGCTTAGGCAGGGCTTACAGGGCAAGGTATGGCACCTGGCAGTCATACACACCAACGGAGACTTCCATCACCCAGCTTCAGCCATCTGAAAATAAGATGCTTTGCCTATCATAGTCACCTAGATATCTTCCCATAACCCGAGGAGAGAGGTAAGTGTACCTTTGGAGGGTGATGCCCCCATCTTTGATCATGACCTTAGGATGACCTGAATCACTTTCTCTCCAAGCCCTACTCTCTCGCGATGAAAGAGGGAGCAGAGGCCACCAGTTAAGGCCAGATGCCCAACTCCCTGATGGCTGAAGTTACGCAAGATGAAACATGCCAAAGCATCTAAGGGTGGACTTACCCAGGGCTACTTTTGAGCTGCTCACCTTGGGCACAGGCAGAGGTGGTGGCTGGACCCCAGCACATGCCGGACCCAGCCTGAGAGACGGGTAAAGTTCAGTTGTGGGTGCTACACAGTGTTACTGCAGGTTGAATGAGTACTGACAGTACTCTGCAAAATCAACACCTTTCTCCAATGCAGCCACAGAAGCGACCACAGCACAAGAATACATTTGGATGTGTGGGAACCCCATGCTTTTGCATATGCTTAGTTTTTAACGAAGGAGAACTTCTGCAATATCTTTGTTGTGATTTCCTAGCAGGACTGAGAACACTGTTCACGCTCACGATAAAAATGGAGAAACGAAAGCTGCTTTACAAGCGTATACTTTCAACACATGAAGCAAAAGAAACTTTTAGCAAGCACAGAAGAGTAAAGAAGTACCGGTGCGAGGAGACATGCTGTCCAGCAGTTTCACCATGCCTTCTCCCTGCACTGCTGTCCACTTCTTGATCGGTGATCCACCTCCAATCCTGCTGTACTGCTCCTGGATTTTTGGTGTGCGGCGTTTGGCAATGAGTGGTGCTAATTTACTAAAGCATTCAAAAGGTATGCATATTAATATCATGACCCAAATCACCACCTCTTTCCCCAAATCTTCCCGCCGCAGCTGGTTTTCCACGGCAATCTCCCCAAATTATAGCAAACCAGCACTGCATGGCTTGTTTAATGTCACATTCCATCGCCCTTCCCAAACTTCCTAGGTGACAGGAAACCACAATTTGCAATTAAAAGACAACGATTTTGGCAAGCCAATTTCCAGAGCATTATAACACCGTTTCTTGCACTGACTGGTCCCAAGATGAAACAGTCTTAAGAAATGCTGGTATACACAGAAGTTCAATGTTTGAGCCTACAGCTAAGACAACACCACCCAGCACTGACTGTAACACAGGAGTTCAGAGTGTCCCTCACTTTTGAGCTGGAAGTGTCATTAGATCTCTGTCCAGGAAGAGGCGAAGTAAGAAATCATGCACATCATCCAGCCGCTCCGGACCTCCCATGTTTAACATCAAGATTCCTGTTTTAGGTTTCCTATGGAAGCAAGAGATATTTCAAATCCTATTACTACTATAAAACAAGCAGCTTATCCTTCTGCATTTGTCTTTTGCAAAAGCAGCATCCTATTTAGAAGCTCATCCTGCCCATGACAAGCGTGAATAGCCAGAGAACAAGTATTTACATGATCTTTACTTTTTTTAAAAAAGTAATCACTCTGCAATAGAGTTTGACCGGAAATATGCTAAGAAGACTACCTTGTGGCTGAAGGCTGTACGGGAGGTTATAAAACAGAGTCTAAGAAACCATCGCAGCTGAACGCCAGCTGCAGATTCCAACCAGACCAAGCAGCAGCTTCCACAGAAGACAGATGAACTACCCACACCAGTCTTTGTCTTCATTACTTCGGAGACACATCTCATCTCCCGAAGCAGTGAAAGCAGTAAAGAGCCATTCTACGCATAAAATAAGTACAGGGCTGGTTTTATTTTTTTGGGTTTTTTTCCACAATGGGTTTTCTATCCAGGTGTGGGTCCGGCACACTGTTCTAAGGATAACATCCCTCGCAGCACAGCAGAGTGGAGCAGATAGCAGCAATCAGCTTTTACACAAACAGCTGCTGATCACAACTCTCGCCTGAGAGATGGATTTCCCCATTGAATCGTTTCCCCTGCCCAAGGGAGCCCAGTGACCAGGATCTCTTGCCTCCTGCACAGACAGAGCCGAGGATGCTCAGTGAGCTTTGCCCCCTTCTTGTTAAAGCCAAGGTCTTACAAAGGGGCACCGAGAGGAGCCCAGGCCTGCCCCGATGGGTTGGGACCTCCGTTTTCATTCCCTTCCTCCTGGAGTGCCTGTCAGGAGGTTGCTGAATAAAACCCAGGAAGCAGGAACCAGAACATCAAATAATAATTATAACACCCTACTGTTTGTTCTTCTATTGCCTCTGCACTGCCTCAGGCCTTACTGTGGGGGCCACTGCCTCACTGCGTTCTGCAGAGAACAAGGCAGGCAATCCTTGCCCCGCAGAACTGTGAAAACAAGAGGCTCGGTGAATGCAGCCAGCCAGATAAAAGCAGTTACGCATGCACGAAAAGATGAGATCAAGCCCCGCGACTGCCACGTTTTAGTACATAACCAGCTTTGCTCTGCAAGTAAAGCAGCGTGCTGTATCAGAGAGCGACAGCGGGCAACAGCAGCAGGTCACACCCACCCAGACCCCACTGCAGACTTACCGCGCTTCTGGCTGAATTTGAGGTTTTGTGCTTTCTGTCACTGCGGCTGCAGTTGCCTGACCTCTCCATCGTACCGGGACCCTCAGCTGATTCCTGCTTTTTACAACTGGAAGAAAGATAAGAGCACATTGATAACCTCGCACCGGGCTGAGGGGCCTCTTCACCAGATAGGCACTAATCCCCCAACAGCTACATAAACACACTTGGCAGTACTGCGCTGCTGGGCATTTTCTCCCTTAAGCTCCAGGTCCTGGAATCAAAGGAAGCCATGAAATTGCAAGCTCCTGCCTTTCTTTGAACACTGTATACTAACAGCTTTTCAGATACCAGGCAGTAACCTAAAACCAAATAAAAGGCTCACTAATCTTTAAGCTCCCGTCGTCAGTCCAAAATAACTGGTGACCACACAAGAGAAACTACGCAGGGCTGACACGCTACGGAAGTAAGCACGCCAAGCTGCGCAGCTCCTCACGGCACAGGCGTACCTGGGCCAACTCTAGGCAAGCAAAGTGTTTCTGCGCCACCTCTACAGCCTACGTTAGCCATCTGTTAGTTTAGGGTCCCCAGTAAGCTTCGGCAACGTAGGTCAGCACCTGCGAGCCATAAGCACACAGCTCCTCAGTTGGGAACACTGAGCAGCAATTTCAGAATCCATTTACTCAGGGACATGGGCAGCCGCCTTTCTCAGTGCCCAGCTAGGCGACTTCTATTATCCCTGCATTTCAGCATCAGCCAAAAACCAGGATACTTTAGAAGTCTTCCCACATGCTGGTTACAGCCTGCTTTTTCAAAAGCATGCTTTGTTTTCCTCGGGAGCTCATAGTCATTACATGGTATTTTTTAGTGCAACAATAGTGTGAATTGCCAAAGATGAAAAAAAAATTGGTAAATTCTGCATCCCCGGCTCTCCAGCAATCATTTGGCGCGACACTTCTCTGGTCAGACCGCAGGAGTTCCAGCAGCAATTGAGCCCCAACAGCACAGACCTCCTCAGCGGCCGATCCACCCGCTGGGACGAGCATCTTACGGTTCACAGGTCCCTAATAACATCCTGAACAGATGCTGAACGCCCTCAAAACCTGCTGAAATCAATGACAGCGAAAAGCATCTTGCAAATCCAACTGCTTACTCGGGATTAAGAGTGTGCAGCTGTGGATGCAGTGATACGAAGGGCTGCAAGCTAAAGAACTTCAAGCATCGCTGGTGCCTGAAAGACTCTTACCAAACGTTCACGTTCTTCTGCCCGTTCTTAGGTTATTACTTTCTGAAGCGCTGACAGTACGTGTTAATTATATAGAACAATAAAAAGAGAAGTTCCAGTGGCTGTATTGATCCTTCAGCACTGTAAATTAAGTATTGGAAAGCATTTGTTTTACTTAAGGTGAGGTCTGGGCACATTTCTATCTGCACCATAAAGCATGCAGCAGAAGACGTGCGACTGTGGTGGTTTGGCCTTTGCTTTTGCTTTTTTTCTTTATTAAACTGCCTTTACCTTGACCCATGAGTTTTTTGGTTTTTTTCCTTTTCATCTCATTCTCTCCCTGCCTGTCCTGATGAAGAGGGGAGTGATAGAGCAGGGTGGCCCCGGGCGCCCAGCCAAGGTCCAACCACCACAGCGACGATGACGATTCCAGCTTGACAGGACAAGGGTAAAAGCGTTCTTTTCTAAGCTTTAGACATGGCATTATCGTTATCAGCCTCTGGCGCTGAGGCTTTGTCCCCGGTGCGTGCCCCGGCTCCCACGGGCCTCAGGGTAAGCGCACGGGTGCCCCTCGGTAGGTACGTGAAGATGCGCTGCTGGTAACGGGGTAACGCGTTGCATTTACAAGGAATAAGGAAAAGAGCTCCTGCTGAGGGAGCACGCCCAACGGGCTGCACGCCGCAAGAACGGCAACACCGAGGGGTACGGAGACGGTACAGGCGATGCACGCTCGGAGCCGTCCAGAGCCGTGAAGCGACTGTATTTGGTACTCACACCCCCTCACCGCCCCGGGCTTATTTTGAAAAGGCAACCTGGGAATTGTTACACGAGGACGATTTTTCCACTAATGCTTCCTCTAAAAAAAAGAAAGTTCCTCATTTTAAATTGAACTCCTGAGGGGGGGGATCCCAAACAAAGCAATGAAAAACGGAGCCCGACAGCAGCAAACGACAAATTTCTCTCGGGTGACAAAACGCCTCGGTTCATTCAGAGGAAAACTCATCCTCAGCCGGCCCGGCACTACCCACGCGCTCCCAGAATTAAGCCGGACTTTGTTTAAGCTCTCCCCGCAGCGCAATTACCACAGCGCGGCGAGGCGACCCCCGGGGCCGACACAGCCCCGGAGCCCCGCT
>NW_009259496.1:540530-555181 GCF_000687185.1 Egretta garzetta | reverse complement strand
AGAGTTGGGGGTGTTCAGCCTGGAGAAGAGAAGGCTGCGGGCAGAGCTGAGTGCGGCCGGTCAGGGCTTCAAGGGGGCCCAGAGGAAAGGGGGGGACAAGCTTTTTAGTAGGGCCAGCTGGGACAGGACAAGGGGGGATGGCTTTAAACTGAAGCAGGGCAGGTTTAGACTGGATCTAAGGAAGAAATTCTTTACCCTGAGGGTGGTGGAACCCTGGCAGGGGTTGCCCCGAGAGGGGGTGGAGGCCCCATCCCTGGGACCATTCCAGGCCAGGTTGGCCGGGGCTGTGAGCAACCTGATGTGGTTCAAGGTGTCCCTGCTCCTGCAGGAGGGTTGGGCTGGGTGACCTCTGGGGGTCCCTTCCCACCCAAACCATTCTGTGATTCTATGACCATTACCACAGGGGCTCAGACATGAGAGATGAAGGCACCCCCATCATCAAAACAAGCAAAAAGCCCCAATATCTAATTTTCTGAAGCAAAACTAAGATGCCTTGCAGCGCACCAGGCTTACGTTGGGAAGGTTTTCTTTGCAAGCGGGCATGCTAAATAAAATATATACTTGGGCATCGCTTAGGGTTGCGCAGTTAGGCACTAAAGAAGCTGCAGACCCTTTAAAAAATTTTTTTTTTTTTTTTTTTTTTTAATCTTGGGGTCATTCTCAGCAGAATTCTCACCCACCACCTCAGACCTCAGTCAGCCCCTAATTAATGGGGATTGAGTTTAAGAAGAAAAAAAAGCTAGTTCTGGTTTTTGGGGTAAGTGTTTCTGCACTTGAAAATTCACTGTTCCTGTGCTTCTGCCCGCACAGATGCTGCCTATGGCAGCACAGACTGTATTAAGCAAATAAGCTACAAAGCGTAAGTGAAAGGAAAGGAATGGACATTACGGGTCAAGAACTACCATCCTGCACACCACCTTGTGTTGCCATAATTTATTGGTTGCTGATTTAGACCAGTTTATAGACATAACATGCAAGATGAGGAAAACCAAACACTTCTTACAAAAATATGGGTACTGCACAGCTCAACAATTCTAGGAATGGCAGATCCAGATCAAGTCTCAGTGCAGGTAGCAAGGGATGCACCTGCCAATTTTTTTTCTCTCTAGTAATATGGACTGCTCTATTTATGACTAAAAAGCATACAGATGGCTCAACCCAAAATATTTAATTAATTGTATTTGGTAACTTGATTACAGCCAGAGAATCTGCTCGGATGCAGCAGCACAAGAGAGCACGGAGCCAGCTAGGAAACATGGAACTGCTCTACTATGAAAACATACCTCAGCGTGAGTTGGGAACACCCTGCTTGAGCTACAATTCACCTGGAGAGGACAGCAAGCCAGTCAGTGTACAACGCTGAAATCCAACTGGATTTCAAAGTTACCACTGTCTCTGGGTCTTCAATCAGCCATTTCTGCTTTGAAACAGAAGGCAGAGTCTCAATTTGGAAGGCACACAAAGATCCCAGTGCCCAGGAGCTAACAACGTCCCCTCCTACTGTAATGCAGCGTGGGCTGGGTGTGCATGGACCCGCTGCGGCGCGTCATCCCCAGCTATCGGGAAGCCTGCTGCAAGCAGACCTCACCATCAGCCTCACCACTTTAACCAAGAATTTGGGAAAAAAAACCCCAACCCATGTCTCTTGCAGTGGAATTCCGTGCTCAATCCTACATACCTTGCTGCTGAGTAAACTCAAACAGAACATCCACTAAAACAGCAGGAGATTAGAAACTGCAGCGCTTAAAATCATTATTCCCATTTTTATACTTGGCTGGGCTCCTTAGATGCCATCTTTTCATACCGCCCTCAGAGGTCAGTATTTGGGAATGTAAAGAGCTTGAACTCCTGATTTCTCCAACAAGAAACCACAAGAGAAAACAAATTAAAATTAATGCAAATTTAAAAAAACCCAAAACACCACTCAAGTGGCCAGCATATTTTCTTTTAAGTCACAGAAATTAAAAGCAGAAGCGCATCTGGTTTTTTAAATGACAGCTTACAGGGATCTTTGATTTATGTTGACTTGAGCGCATAAATGTGCCTAACAATTTTTTCTCAGGCTTCTTCCAGTTAATTAGTAGTATTTTCCTTAAAAAAGGGGGTTGTTTCTTTCCCTTTTCACACTCTAAATTAGTATTTGTATTAGCAACAGGTTGCGGCAAGTCTTGTTCTCAGACAGGCTGTAGTAGAGCAGCGTGTATCATTCCTGATCAGGCACCAGTTGCTCCATTTTCTGGGAGTTTATCACACGGATGGCTAAGGTTTGCAGCGCTGGACAAAGCGTGGGTAGAGACAGACATCTCGGATATGGTGCCTGTTCAGAATCCAGGTTAGGAACCGTTCTAATCCCAAACCATATCCACCATGAGGGCACGTACCATATTTTCTCTGTGAAATCAAAATCAGAAAGTAGATATTAAACATTTTGTTATTATTTATATGGTAATTGCAGTAATACCACCAGGAAAAAAAGAAAAAAAAAAACCAAAAACACAACCCCTTCAAGATTACTTTCTGAGCACTGAGGAAAATGGACCATGCTCTTTCCAGGCAAGATACTTGTGCTCAGTTGTCCTGAGTTTCCCGGGGGCAGAGTAAGGACAGAAAGAGGAAAAAGGAAGGTGAAAAGGAAAGTCTTAGCCATTCTTTTTCAACCACTCCTTTGCTCCTCCCCTCACACTAGCTAGAGCTTAGCTTGGCCTTGTAAAGGCCAACCCCTCTTTATCTAACAGCAAGGGCTTCACAGACATTGCAGAAGACATTATGAGAGGGACGCCCCCCGCCCGGAGCAGCCCAGCGAAGGCGATCTGGCAATGGCAGCATGCAACGGCAGCAAACAGCAGCAACTTTAACAGCATGGCAACCATTACCCATCACGCTTTGCCAACGGTCAAGTGACTAGCTACTCTGGGCCACCAAAAACACCTTTCCAATTTAGACCACGTCATTTTAAGAGCAATTAAAAAAAAAATCAGGTATGATATCTGACAAGAAGCATATCTAATCTGTTTTACAAACCTGATCAGTATACCAGTAGTACGGCGTGGGATCAATGCCTTCCCTCTTGTAGCCTTCGAGTAGCTCCTCGCTGTCCCAGATACGCATAGAGCCTCCAACAATCTCCCCAACATTAGGCATCAACACATCAACCTACAACAACAGGAGATCAAACAGTGACAATTAACCTGCCTGCAGGAGGGGGAAGAACAACAGCCCAAACTTAAACTGTATTTCCGTAACACATTTTACCATGTAATTTTAATTTTCTGCGACAGGAAGACAGGCAATTCCTTCCAGACCCAATTTACAGAGGGAATAAACTACCTGACCAGGTGCTCTAACGTGATCTCTAATACTCTTGGCCACACTCAACTGTGAAAAACAAACAAATAGAAAAACCCCACAAACCCAGCAGAATTCCTAGCAACCACTGCTTCCCGGCTGGCACACGGCCAGCGCTGAGGCAGCACGGTCTCCCAGAAGCCACAGAAGTGTTGTCATTAGACCAGCACCTACCTGAGGTCAGAGAAGAGCATGCTCACTACAAACTACCGACATTTTATTGGCACTTCAGAGTTGCTTCCTTTATTTCTATAGGATCAACAAATCATGCCAAGAGGCACCCAAACCAAAACCCGCTAAGAAATTCTCCAAGATTTTCCTGGAGTACTTATTTATTTAATGCTCACCCATGCTGACATTCCCCACTCTACTTCGGAGCCTGCAACGCTACGTAAAATACCAACTTACAGATTCAGTCAGCCGGGAATCATTCTGACAGCGCTGCATATAGAAAGACTTTATCTCTGCAGGAAAGCGGCACAACAAGATGGGCTCGTTAATGGTGTCTGTCATCAGCCTCTCGGGAGCTTCAGGAATATCCTACGGTTAAAGAAGGCTTTATTAATATTTAAAACCGAACCCATTCCAACACCTCGAGTTCCACATGTATCAAACAAAGACAGAAACCCAACACAGCTGACTTTGAGCTGCCAAGGCTCCCTCTGAATATGCTGTGTAGACTTTGAAGTTAAAGTTACATGATCTCCTCCTAAAAAAATCTCACTTCTCAAATCCTTTGGTGACGATGGCTACACCACCAAGTCTTCTTGCGCTCCTTCAAACCCTTCTTACATGGTGGAGAGGAGCCAGACAGGGAACAGATGGACAGATGACAGCATGGATTTTGATTCCAATGTTCCAAGACATGATGTGAAAAGCCAAGTCACACTTGCACTCCCCAAAAGGACATTGCTACACCCCCCAGCACAGCTCAGACAAAAATCCAGGCCTCACTAAAGGTCATAGCAAAACTCCCTTCAACTTAAATGGGACTCGAACTGCACTCCTTGTCGCATCACTCCAAACAAACACAACAGATGCACACAGCAGCAGTAAGCCTAGCAGCATCACGGTCCAAACACACTGTTCTTCAAGGGACTTGTACGTCCTTAGCACAGGGCCTCAGAAAGACTTACTTCCCCAAACTCGTAGTAAGTGCCATCTTCCTTCTTCACATCGTGTTCCTTTAACCACTCAATGGCTTCAGAATAGTTCATTCGTCGGAAAGGACGTTTAGGGGGCTTGAAGCCCTGTAAATAAGAGTAACAGAGACAGGGGTAAGAGTACCATTTTAAAGACTACTACTTCTCTAGTTGATCAGCGAGTCCACTTCCAGACCTGTAGCATACACATTACTCTCTCCAGCTCATACATCAACAAATTATTACTTAAAAAACCAAAAACCAAAAAAATCCAAGCTCAGTACTGAAAAGCTAGAATGAAACACAACCACCTTCCAAGCCCAGGAGAGCTCACAGAGCAGATGCTGAAAAAGATGGCAGGAGAGAGAAGAGCGGAAGTATTTTCACAGCCGTTCCCTTTCTGTATGAATTCATCGCACACGTAGGCGTCACAAACGGAGCCATTAGCGCAAAGCGCAGGTTCCATGCACAAGGCCACAAAAGGACATTTTTGCTTCCCTGTGCCCAGAACCGCTCCAGAACGCCTTTGTGAGGCGGGTTGTGCTTCTGCTGTTTCCTGCCTCCTGCCCCCTGCTCAGCCCAAATTTAAAACTGAACCTCCCAGTATTTATCAGGAGAACAGCTCAAAATGACAGGGAGCACTGAGTTTGTATGTGCCCAAGAGAAAAGCTGGCGATGGAGATAAAGTTAGCAGCCTCTCAAAGCCATCTTCTTTGCAAAGGCAGCAGAAGACAAAGGGTCTCTAACAAATGAAAATAGCTTTACAGGGCTCCCCGTTCCAGGGCAGAAAGTAAACCACCCGTTGTTTCATTGCTCCCTTGTGCTCAATCTGCAAGTACCAGCCGATCAATATTACGAGCTCTGGGATAGAGGTTTTTATTCCACTGGTACAGCACACATTGCCATAAATCCCAGCACGTTGCTGGCTCCTGGAACTTGCTAGCAGGGAACTTCTTTCCCCACAGTCCCCTGCTTCTGAAGAGTCATTACCAGCTTGGCAGCATTTTCGTTCTTTTGATGTTATTTAATATTTTTCTTATTATGACTAAGAGTAAGCACGCAGAGCTCACTGCCATGCCCTGCCTCCCCCAGATGAACACGCTGATCGGAAAAGGCAAAAGATCATCTTTTCTTGGCTATTCATGACTGTTCCACATTGCTGCCTACCGGGTTTAGGTCATGCAGTAAGCTTGATGCAGGTGATTTCAAGACTCTGTCTACTACATCACAAACCAAGTTCTCCAGGCGATCCAATAAATCCTCAAAACTTATAAAAGGACATTCAGCTTCGACGTGAGTGTACCTGAAACACAATGTCACACCATTACAAAGCCACACACAAGCACCAAACCTTTAGCTATGAGAAAAATTCTCATAAGAAAAAACCCCACAACCCAAGAACATACACACTGCTCCCCTTTTTCATTCCTCCCACTTCTACACCTTAAAGGAAATAAAGCCATAAAAAAAATATAAGGAAGACAACAGAATGAACTGTATTTTCTAAAAAGGCAAAGCTTCCTAAAAATATATCAGCTCTGTTTCGCCCAGATCTTCCTGTACTATATGTCAGCGTGACCAGCTGGACACCCACCGAGACAAGGTATTACCCCCAAATATACTTTCGATCAGTCATTCTGCTGATGTGTTAAGTATTAAGTATTGAGTATTAAGCTGTCTGCTCACTGTACATTATGTCACCCAGCTGCCTGCTACTCCCCTGCTTTATGAATTCACTAAAACCCAAAGACGTATACTCTCTCCGTACTCTGCCAAGTGCCTGCGGGTCCTGGACTGCTCAGCTCTGTATGACTGAGCAATACAGAAAACATCTCCCAACGCTGGAATGCAGGTCTCCAGGTAGAGCTGGGACGATTGCGTTAAGTATGCCTCTTCACCAAAATAATCCAGTTTGAATAGGGTGGAGCCTCCTTCCACCTGCGTCTGGACTAAAGTCGGTGGTGTGACCTGGTGAAGAACACAAGTGTCGTTACTTGAGGGAAGAACGAAGGACAACGATGACAACTCGTCAGAGCAGCGATGTAAGGCATGCTCTTCCAGAATACCACCTGCAAAGCTTTTGTACACATGCCTACGAGCGCTTCAGACTGATGTCCTTCCGCGCCCTAAGGAGAGGTGTGCAGGCTGTTTGGGAATCACCCTGTAATGCTTACACGGCTCAGAAGTGTCTACGCACCTTTGAGATCCACATCTATGAAAGCGATCAAAGAATAGTTTCCTAACAGCTTCCCCCCCCCGCCCTGCTCCCTTTTTCAGGTCAATTAGAAAGTCTACACAGTTTTTCCAGGAAAAAATAGCCTTGAAGTCAGGACATTAAAGCAGGCATTTGCTGACAAAGGAAAATATACTTACTTCATAATATCCATTGGCAAAGAAGTGATCCCTGAAGGCCTGTACTACCATGGAGCGCACCTTGAAGATTTTGGACATATTCTCTCCTCGAATCATCATATGCCTGTTGTTAAGCTGCACATCAACCTCCGAATCCTCGTTGAGTAGATTGTCAGCCCCTCCTGCTGGGGCCAGACCAATAAGCTCCCAGTAATCGCAGTTCAGCTCATGGCCTCCTGGAGCCTGCCAATTTGGAGAGACACAAGAATTTCAGACGTCTACTTTTTGCCCCTTGGATGTCACCATCTGGCATCGAGGCAGAGATCTTCATCTAGTTTAAACAAAAGATGCTCAAATCCTAACTGCAGTATTTTCAAAGCTTTGTGAGTCAGTCATACCATGCTTGGAAGTGCCATGTGTAACCCCCTATGAGTCTCTGAGTAACATAAATGGGATTGAGTACTATGGGCAGATAATTAGAAGCTTCCAGATACATCTAGTTTAAGTACAATACATCACAGCTGGGTTTATTCAGCTGGAAGAACAGAAAGCCAAGCAGGGGAAACTACTTATGACCTTCGACTATTTAATGGGTGGTTATAGAGAAGATGGAGCCAGACTCTCTTGGATGTGTTCAGCAAAAGGACAAATGCCTCGAGCTGCAGCCAGGGAGACTTCAATTGGCTATAAGAAAAAAAATTCTTCCCAGGGTGGTGAAATGCTAGAGCACAGACCAAGCCAGACTGCAGTCTCCATCCTTGATGACATTCAGAAACACACTTGGACAAGACCCTTGGCAGCCTGACCTCACATCAGATCTTCAAGAAGAGGGTGGGCCAGATGACCTTCAGAGGTTCCTCCCAACCAAAATCATTCTGTGGTAACTTACACCAGGTACCAGCTTTGGCTGGGATATAGTTAATTTTCTATGGTGCTACAACACAACACGCCGGCACGAAGAACATTCCTGTATGCCTTGAGAACACTACACACAGAGTGAAGAGTCCTCCCATCTACTGGAAGAAAACGCACACCCAAGACTGTGGTACAATACTCTAGGTATTTTGTTCTTTGTACTGTTTGAGCCACATTCTCCTCCTGGATGGCAAACATCAAAAAAGTTGAAAGAAGTTCCCTACATCATGGCAGAGGAAGAACTAGCTCACGATGGGTACTTGAGAATTTGTCTGTCAGAGACACCCGAGCAATCTTTCTGCACTAGGTAGCACCTCACCACAATGTGAGAACAGCACGTTTCAGGCTGGCTCATCTCCCCGGTCCTATCATCTGCTGCCGTACGGCAAGTGGAGGTCCCCATGCCAGGGCTCAGCCCGGTCCGGCTTCCTGGCTACAGACCAGACCATTTGTGGTCTCACCAGCTCCCCCGTGTGGGTCACAGCAGGCTTCTGTCCCCTAAAACGGTATTTTTTTCATTCACAGTATTTTCAGGGTATAAATGCAGATTTTCAAAGTCTAATCAACAGATTTTTTTAACTCTGGTGGGTTTGTTCACTAAAAGCATTCTATCGTTGTGATGAGCCATGAAAACGTGAAGTGTTTTCACTGTCCAAAACATTACGAGCAGTAACATACTATGAATTACTTAGGATTGCCAAGCTGCATAAAGTTGTTTAAAACCCAAAGTTATCCCTGTTTGGCTGCATTTTTTTTTTACGAGTCCCAGTAGTATGAGCTACGAAGGAAATCTTTCCAACTTCTGACTGGCAAACACAACAGGGGGTGGATTCACTTTAACCGAGCTCGGCTCTCTAACCTTAGGTCAATCTCTTGGGGACAGGACCCGAGTGGCAGGGACAACTAGGACAATGAAGCCTATCCAGGTGTCATTTGCAAAACATGCCAGCAGTGGCCAACAGCACGTGGCTTACAAGAGAACTGAATTAGCAAAGCACCACAAAAGCTGAACACTTTGACCTTACTTTACACAGTACAGGCAGCCACAGTGAGGGACTGCTTTGCTCAAATACTGTCCAAGACATCTTGGAAACACTGGTTGAAGCAATGTAACACTCCAAAGTGCCTTTTTTTTCCCCCCCGGATGTGTTTCTTCTCCCTGTTACCTTACCAGAGTCAGCATGCTTACTCAAGAGACCAGACGGGAGATTACAGATTGCCAATCCATGCAAAAGAACAACTCTCACTGCAGGCGTGGATGACAAATCTGAATACATATCTAGAGGAAGAGCTAAGCTTACAGACTAGCAAGGGTAAACATACACTGTCCTCTAAATCTCAACGCTGCTGCTTTGCTTTCTCCTTTGGAAAGAAGGGCGTTACCGTAAGCAGCTATCACGAGCTCATCTCTTAAAAGGGCAACTCAAGATTTAACGGAACAAGCGTGGCCTAGGCTTGCTTGCTGTTTCTGCATCGCAAGTTAAGTTCTGCAACACAGACACAACTTTTGTCTCTCAGTCACCTCTTAATAACCGAGGCAGAACTCTTCTAACAATTTTCAGTAAATACCCCAACAGAGGCCTGCACGTCCTGATGAGTGCACCGAGTTGCTGTCACAGGCAATGGTTCCTCAAAGCCCCTCTCCTGCCTTCGGTCTGAATCCTTTTTACGGGCCATCCTTCATGCACAGCTGCTTAACACAGCTTTAGCCCTAACTCCAGATCCAAACAATTTTCTGAACAGTAACGGTTTATAGATCTAAACTGGAATAAGAAAGGCACCAGACATAAGCAGCACCATATTTTAAGACCTAAAAATCGCACATGCCCAGTCCTTCATCTGAGACCACTATTATAAATAAAGTTTTACAAAACAACCTTTAGTAACCTGCCTCATTCATATGCGTGCCAAGTGCTGGAGGACACACACAACATGGTGAAGAGCCTGCAAACCCATCCCAGTAAAAGAGGAGAGCTAACCCCAAATTCTTAGCCTCATGAAATAAAAACTGAATAAACCTCTTGTTAGGGAAAATAAAGCTCTGCTGTTTATTTAACATAATTTTTCCACTATTATATTCTAGGAAGTATCTATGGGACATATCCGTTGTAAACAACTTCAGGCAAAAGCAGAACAGTCACCTAGTTCACTTGTCACACACTGAACTGTGGGTGACAGCAGCAGCTTTGGGAGGTTTGTTCTGGTCTCTAAACCACATTCCCACTGAAATCACCTAATAATTATTTCCACCTCTGCTTCTCCTTCCACCAGGAAAACAGTAAAATGTTGTGCTGGGTTTGGCTGGGGGAGAGTTAGTTTTCTTCACAGCAGCTGGTGTGGGGCTGTGTTTGGGATCTGTGCTGGCAGCAGGGCTGAGCACCCCGGGGTGTGTTGGTTCCTGGGAAGAAGAAAGAAGGGGGGGATGTTCCTAGTTATGGCTTTTGTCTTCCTATGTAACTGTTACACATGATGGAACCCTGGTTTCCTGGAGGTGGCTGACTGCCTATGCGAAGTAGTGAATGAATTCCTTGTTTTGCTTTGCTTGAGCGTGTGACTTTTGCTTTCCCTATTAAATGGCTTTTATCTCAACCCATGAGTTTTCTCCCTTTTACCCTTCCGATTCTCTCCCCTATCCCACTGTGAGGAAGTGACCGAGCAGCTGCGTGGTGCTGAGCTGCTGGATGGGGTTAAACCACGACAACTGTTAAAGAGCAGGAGAACTGAACAGCCCAACTCCCGTACCTGCTTGCCTTCGGGAACAGGGTTCAGCGTACCGTACACTGCAACACTGCTCTCCGTTGAGAGAATTAGCCCGTTGTAACACTGACACTGCAGAGAGAAAGACAGACAAAGGCACAGTTAAGGCAATTTTTTATTGTTAGTTTTCCTAGGACATGCACTGGAGTCACAGACAAGATTACCTCGTAGTCACTTCTAAACAGTTCTCACACTGACAAAAAAAACTCCAGTGGTAGGAGACACAATTTAACAGTAAGACAACCTCGTAGGTTTGGGAGAACTTCCAGTGGTCTACATAAAAGGCAGATGAGGTATGGACACTTCCCTTATTTAATGACAGAACAGAATTAAATCATCACAACTTACCAGCTCATCGGAAAGGACACACTGAAGAAAACCTGTGCCATCTCTCAAGACAACGAACATCAGATTTTTCCCTAGTTAAAAAGTGAAGAAAGAAAAAAGAACCTCAGCTTTCAAATGGATTAGTGTATAACAGACCCACTCCCAAGACGTCTTAACCAATGATGTGCAGGTTATTACAGTAGGACTGTGATCACATTTTTCCATTTTAAAAAACAGAGACGCTCCAGGTAAGCACAGAATCATCAGCACAGTTACAGAAGCCTTTCATGGAGCTGTATCTTGGGTAACAAGTTAAAGTAAGTTTCAGCAGACATCAAAGACTAAAGCTTGCTCCAGCCTCAACAGGGCTGGGATTGCACCGCCACACCACGACTTCGAACGTCCCTCTGGCCCTGAGGGACTGCGCGTCTGTCTGGGGAAGCGCTGGAGGCACAGGCCCAGGGTACACCTAACACGGAGAGGGATGTCACCCTCGTCACACGCCTCTCCACACAAGCGTCGAATTACAAAAATAATTTCCTAGAAACTGCTCATGATATCCAGATCCACCACCACTTAGTCAGGCCCTTCAGCCATAATTTGAATAAATACCCGTGGAACCAGAAACGCCTCGGCCGTGCACTTCCATGCCCCGACCAATGGTATTCTGCTTAGCAAGGTGGCAGTCACTTTGGTAACAAGTATGACTTGCTAAACTTCTTTTAAAAGAAGTTATGCTACTTTAAGTAACTTTAAAATGCCAGTTTGCTGATTTCACTACGAGCAGATGCTAGTTAACTCCTCAGTCTGCAGGAATAGCTTAAAACACAGAACAAGTCTTTTGAAGAAATACTGCAGGACTGGCCTCCAAACTGGAAATCCTACCAGATTTCAACTAAGAAATGTCTATATGCTCCCACATCACGCAGAATTTTCAATGCTGTAGCAACCACTGTGACAAACCAAAAAGGACATCTAACTGATGGTTTAAAAGAATTAAGAATTTTAAGTGTCCAAATTTTTAAGGCTACTGAATTTGTTCCATCTCTCTGTACAGGTTCAGTAACTTCTAAACGCCTGTGGTTTACCTTGCCTCCGTAATCTGTGAATCCAGCCAAAAATCTTCACTCTCTGGCCTCTGTAAGCCTCTAGAGCATCAATCTTTACCTGTAGAGCAGGGAACAAACCCAATCAAATAGAGAAACGATTCAGCATTTCAATGGCGTTTTCCACATCATTACTTAGAATCCCAGAATACGTGACATGTCCCCCGCAGACGGCTCCTCCCAGCAGCACTCGCAGCAAAGCTCCACCCGGGGAGCGCGCTCAGCGGTCGGTACCGAACAGCCGCTCAGCAAGGGAAGGGCGGCTTAGCCAGGACAGCAGCACACCCGGACCTCACATTGAGTCCTTTCTATTTAGCAGGCTCGCTTTGCCACGTAGAAACTAAGGACCGTAACAGCTTTTAAAGAAGCCCACTTTGCATTTGACCAAAAGGAGAAGCGAAACCACCTAACAGCTCACACCTGGAGGACTGGGGTACTACTACTGGAAACCCAAGGTGTGTTAAATCCCCAGCAGACTTGGGAAGGACGCCATTTTCTGGCACTCTGAACGCACTCTGGCTTAGCTTCCAAAGACATCCCGTAGCTGAGCGCAGCGAGCAGCCGAAGCAGCAGAGGCCCTGGGTCCGACACAGGCACATCTAGACACGTAGCTGAGGTGCTGGCAGGCTACAGTCAGAACAATTAACCCAGCAAGCACCTTCAAAACAGGTCACACCTCAGACGGTCGAGGACAGCACATTGGTGCAGAAGGGACTGTGACTGCAGCAGAGCTGGGCCCGGCTGCCCCTTTCCCAAAGGGCAGCCATGGGGGTGCAGGGCTACAGTCAAAACCGTTTTCTACGTACATAGAAACCCTTCTCACAGGGCGTATAGAAAAAGCCATCAGGCAGCAGCATGCATAAGAGCTGCTAACCAAGCTAAGGACTGCACCGAATCCAGCAGGACTCTACAAACAGCCCAATAAGATCACGTGTCGGTAACTTAAATCACATCCTCCAGCCGGCACTGTTTCTTCATTCTCCACCGCTACAATAACGAAAGCAAAACTAATGAACCTTTTCAAACACAAATATGGTCTCTACCAGTAGACAGACACAGAGAAATCCGGTATGTAAACTGGGAAAGTCCAGATACCCACCAAGTGCATGAGAAAGACCAAAGTCTGTATACGAGGGGACACAGATAGCCAGGAAAACACAGCTACGTTTACGGACAGCAAAAAGACAGTGGCCTCCCACAGCTGCCAGAGCCACAAAGCAGAGACAGACTCATCCTTTGCGCAGACAAGGCGCTGTAACGCAGGCCCACGTACCAAGCGCATGGGATCTTACTCACACATTTTGGCTCTGGAAGACTAGGATCGTTCTTGATAACAACCTTCTTTGCTTCCTCCAGGTTCTTCTCTCTCCTCAAGAGATCTTCTGCCTGGTTTTTAAAAAAGAATAGTGTATTAAATAGCTATAACCAGGCTTTGTAAGATTCCTACTCTTTACAATTACGGGAGACTATGGTGTACGCTCACAGGCACAGATCTCATAAAAAGCCTGGATGTTACCCTGCCGAGGCCTAAGCCTGCCCTAATTAAAGGCCAGGGTGAGAAACAATGCACAGACGCATTTCACGTTTTCTCCAGAAAGTCTAAAGGCAACAGACTGCCACTACTGAAACCTCACCCCGTTTCAGCCACGTGCTTGTCCTAATGTGAAAGAGACAAGTTCTAACTAACGCACGTGCAAACCAATGACACCCACGAGAAACAAGCTGAAGCTTTTTTGGAGGGGTGGGAATGACCACAACGCTGTTCAGTGTTTTTGAAAAGGAAGGTGGCACGTGTCCTCTAACTCGGCATCCGCTGTAACCTACCTCCTTCTTCTCCTTGGAGTCATTCTTCATTTGTTCCCTGTGCCACAGTTTTTTGACATTTTTCATCTGCGACTTTGAAATAATGGTCCATCTCTAAAGCAATTCAAGGAGAGAGAAGATAAAAGATTGCATTTGTGTCCCTTTACACAAGAGAGTATTACAGCAGTTTCTATGAGGGAGCTCTAACTCTACAGCACCTCGTTTTCTTTTTGTGAATCCACATAAATAGTTGGAAATGGTTCCTTTCCTGCTGTCATCAAAGCCTAAAAGGGGAAGGAAATAACAGAATCAATGGCACTGCAAGCAAATTAAAGTTGCCCTTACAGAGACCGAGCAGACACCCTACTTCTGATCCTTCTGGTCAGAGGTGCAAGGAATGGTGTAAAATTCACATTTAGAAACACAAGGCCAATTGCTTCCCCTCCAGCACAGGTCACGCTCGTCAGAACAAGCAGCAGGCGTTTCCCAGGTACCTTTAAAACAGTCTTGAAGGGTTTCTTTTGCGTCCCGTCACCAGTGGCATCGCTGCCCTCTCGCTCAGAAACGTACACCTCTTCTGTGGAGCATGACAGACACAGGCAATTATTAAATAAAAAAAATAAAATATCAGCTATGGAAATGTTCAGGCAGAAACGGGACGCACACAAGGGTACAAGATCTTCAGGGTTATCAGCAGCGATAAACCTCTGAAAACAGCCAGCCGGTCAGAGGGTAACAACGATTTAACCTTTCCCGTTCCAGAAATCAAGCCGTGCAGCGACCGTGCCGTGCCGACGCCTTGCGGGCTGCCGGCCGCGCGGCTGGGACGGAGAAGGGAGCGGCCTCTTCGTGAAGCGGCTTTTGCCAGGCGGGCGGGGGGAGCCCGCGGAGGGGTCGAGGTGCA
>NW_009259496.1:534623-539482 GCF_000687185.1 Egretta garzetta | reverse complement strand
AGCCTGGAGCAGAGGAGGCTGAGGGGAGCCCTCATCGCTGCCTACAAGTGCCTGAGAGGAGGGGGGAGCCGGGGGGGTCGGGCTCTGCTCCCAGGGAAGGGGCGATGGGACGAGGGGCAGCGGCCTCAAGTTGTGCCAGGGCAGGGTGAGGTTGGCCATGGGGAACAATTCCTTCCCCTTGGGGCTGTCAGGCGCCGCAGACCCTGTCTTTTTGCCCAAGTAATCAAACTGCGTTGACAAAACACTCTGAGACGAGAGGGTGAAGTCTGCTATTGCCCACCGTGGTCATAGCAGCAGGAACATGTTCTCACGGGGGCAGAACATTCAGGGGGCTGCAGCCTTCAGGCTCCATTCTCACCCCCTCTTTCCTAACTTTTTGGTCACCCTTCAAACCCTCAGACCTTAGCTAAAGCAGCTTTGCTCTTCGTCACCGGTCAAAGCCAAACAAACGTTTGCCTTGAGAAATAAAAGGAATATACCCCCCTCACTGTACATATTTTAGCATCACACCTGGTTTCAGAGTCTGACACGTGGTGGGGTTTGGGTTTGGTTTTTTTTAAAGACCAACCTGATCTGTCCCAATTAGTTACCTCTGTTTGCTACGCCCGCTCCTCTCACACTTCTGTTCTTACCCCTATGCTTATTAGAAAGGAAGCTATAAACTTTAGGATATTTATTTGCGTTGAAATTTTGAAATGTACATGCCATTGAACAAGAGCTGCAGACCATGATTTTTACCATAAAACCGTTTCAGTCATCAACCTTCGCCGGGGAGCTGGAAGCAGATAAAGCGAAACATTCGTGCAGCTCAACTCGAAGGGTGCAAGTAGGCGCCAATGTAAGGAGAGCCTCCTAAAGCCCCCTGCAGGCTGCGGGAACCGACTCACCCGCAGGTGAAGGATGCTCCAGCTACAAGCAACCGCCTCCTACTCTGCTAGTCCTAGGCTGCTGCGCCTGAAACTGGAATGAACCAAGTTCTGCCCGTGCCAAGGGCAGCGTCCCAGAGATGGGAGACAGCTGCTCACAAACACCCCGGGGAAGCAGACACAAACCTGTTCTGCAGCTGGAAGGACAGACTGGCAGAGAAACAGAGCAAGCGGGGGGGAAACTCTGTTATTGACTCGGATCTCCCAATTCCAGGGGAAATCAAGGAACTGGCTATGAAGGGAACAGTGGCGTATCCCTCCTACTAACAAGACAGGCCAAGGGGCCATGGGCACCACCTGAAGCAGAAGAGGTTCCAGCTGAACGGGAGGAAGAACTTGTTGACTGTGAGGGTGGCCGAGCCCTGGCCCAGGCTGCCCAGGGGGCTGTGGAGTCTCCTTCTCTGGAGATCTTCAACCCCCGCCTGGCCGCTGTCCTGTGCCCCCTGCTCTGGGTGAGCCTGCTTGGGCAGGGGGTGGCACTGGGGGAGCTCCTGAGGGCCCTGCCAGCCCCGGCCAGGCTGGGATTCTGGGGTTCTGTTTAGATGCAAAGAACGATCTCTCTCGATTTAGCGCAGCAAGCTGTCAACTGTTGAAGAAAGGGAGGACCAGAAGCCACAGCTATAAATGTCACAATTCCTCATAAACACTGCCTAAAGCTTATCACCAGATGTATCTTCATCTCAGCCGCGCCCGTCCAGATGAGGCTACCCAGGGCCCTTTCAACAGCCCGATCATCTGATCTGCCATCGCCACCGTGCAAGTTAATGAAATGGCGCACACGAGGTGGCTGCCACTTAGCGGTTTGCTCTCAAAGACAAAATATGAAATGTAGCTGCAAGTTTTATACCAACATACTATTAAAAAGTGAAAAATGTTCGCAATTCCAGGCATCGCTAGGAAAAAAGAAATAAAATTACAATGCTAGGGTTTCCTACCCTAGCACACATATCCTTCACTTTCACATTATACAGAAATCAGTTGCACAAGGATGGGTAGCTCCTGGCCTTTCTATGTTTCCAATAGTCCAAAACCAGGAAGTTCTGTGACAAAACCTAAAAATCTTCATCTCCTTGTGCCATTTGGTTAAAAAAATCTCCTGAGTTTGTTTAAAAAAACGTTTTTGTGCAAGTAGTGGGATAAAAAGCTTCTCCCCAAAATGCAGTACATCAGCTTGCTTCACGAGCACCTCCGACTTCCGTCACGCTGCTGCCTAGGACTGCATCCAAGGGAGCCCGTTTCTTCCGTATGCTGCGTCCAGAAGCGATGAGATCAGCGTACCCCCGCTGATGGGAGAAAGCGTAAGCAGAACGACGGCCAGATACCCCTCGGCGAAAAGCACTCTGCCTTCGCTTCTGCTGTTGTTCTTCTGCCATGTATTTCTTACGGTTCTTCTGAATCTTCAGGCGTGAGAGACAGATTAGTTTATGGATTACAAGGGAAAACAGCTTGTTTGCATTTACCGTCTGGGGACATAACCCGATACTTTTTTACATCCTTAAAGTGTTTAAAAGGAGGGTTCTCTTGTCTAAATTTGATTTTGTTAGAAACACAAATACAGGCAGTAGCACACCCCCCTGTCAGACAGACTGACTGTATTACTCTGAACCCAATTATTGTCATCTACCTTTGCTGTCTTTCACTGAAGCTCTCCCTAGAGCACACTCACTTACTTATCTCCACTGTTAGCACCAATACTGACTCCTGTAAGTAAATACACGGCAAATTAACCGAAATAACGTAAAGACTTTACTCACTCTATCACTTTCTGAAGGCCAAATTGTCATCGATAGGAAACGCTGTGCCACTACAGGAAGTAAGCAAACAGCAATTGATAAGATCATGGTCAGCCACAGGTACAGTTGTCTCAGAGCATGTGGAGCAGCTCCTGGGAATAAGAAGAGGAAAAATTAGTTTAGGACATGATCAAATAAACGAGTTATCTGTAAAACAGAAATAAGATAATAAAAGCCACAGCTTCCTTCCTGAGGACCTAACATCCAGGTACTCTGTTGTGTACCACACCATCAAGCTGGTATGCAGAGGCTCTACTATGAAGAGAGCCTCATAGGAAAGAGTTTTATAAAGAACTTCCAACACAACGTATCCACACTCATGCCAAAGCCCTTTTAAGAGTTATGGGAGGCTGCCAGACCAACGCTTGGCTGACATGCATGGCTTCTGATCTGCTTTAGAACATGCGGAGCAAGAAGAGCCCTCCCGGTACCATTGGTATGCATGTGGTCTAGAAAGCCAGTGGTATTTAGTAGCCAAACACCCGATCTCACGGAGCTTTCTATCAAACTACGTAGCAATCACATCTCAATACACTTCTGAAATGCATAAAGTATGCTGGTAGAACTAAGTTACAAAAGAAGTGTAAAACATTACTAAAGGCCAAAGAAAAACATTACATCAGAGGCAACTGACTTCTCGATAGGGTTCAGCTTACAAATGAGAATACAAAATTGAAGGGGTTTGTTATTTTTTGGGGGGTATTTAGATCCAAGGCAACGTAAGAAAGATTTGTCACTAGGAAAATTAGGAAGCACAGTTTTCCTCAAAAAAAATTGCTAATGGCTGCTCCTTGCACCTCCTTGGACTTCCAGCAAAATCCCAAGGAGCTGCTGTAACAGCATTTGGCTCTGTCTCACTCTGGGCTTTACCTTCCACTGATCAGTTAGAGCAACTTGACAAATACATACCCTGCCAGACCACCGTGTTCCCTTCGCTTTAAGATGCCCCATCAAATTTAACTTAGTTTTCATTTGCAGACTCCCGCTGCTGGGCAATGTCAAGTTCCAGCTCATTTTCATCGAAAAAGAATATTCCAATAAAGCAACCTGGCCCCAAACATAAACAAACCCCTTCCTTGGAAGCGAATTGGGATTTAACATCATTTCCTTTCACAGGCATCAGGTTCGTGCCATGACATTTTGGCCATAGTTCTGCTCAAGTTAAAGCTGTCTGAGGCAGGAACAAGAAACACAAAGCACAAGGACTGACCTGTGAAATGAAAGCCGGAAGGGAAGAGAACATGGATTCCAGCACTGTGGAAGTCAAATGTGATACCAAAGTAAAGTGCAATACTGCCAAATACTGAAAAAGCATTAACAAAAGTCCAGTAAGACGTATCCAAGCCAATCTGAAAGCAAACAAAAGCTCCAAATGAGTTTATAAACTCAAAATAATGCCAACTGCTCTGAAGACTGACAGCGTTTTGGTCAAGTCATTGCTCATCCAGTTACATGTCAGTCAGAGAGTGAGCATCAACAGTGAAAAGAGAAGGCAAAAAGGGGAAGCTTTTTGCAGATTCTTACGTTTTTAGTAAACAAATTTAGAAACACAACCAGAAAGTGTTTTCAGAGCAACAGAGATAAGGAAGCAAAGCTTACTTGCCTGAAAATTGACAACAAATATTAGAGACGACGCTGCTGTGACAGCAAATGACTGATAGTCTGAAGGTCCTTCTCCATCTTGTCCCATGGTTTTAAGGCAAGCTCCATACGGTATGAAGAAGATTATCAATGAAGTTACAGCTCCATGAAGCAAACTTAAAAAGAATTTCTTGTAGTTAAAAAGTAAATCTCTCTGTCCCAAAACATATAGTTTAGGGAACCGAAGACTCAATTTGTCGCTCACATCCTTAACAAAGGGAGAAAAGAAAAAAAAAGTTGCTGCAATTTCTTGTCCTCAGTGTGAGCACTGAAGAGTGAGAATTTCATCCTACAATGTCCCGAAGGAAACAGCAGGTTGCTTTTCCTTTTCCAGTAGCAGTGTGGGCACAGAGTAACACATGCAAGTAGGAAGACCCAAGTCTGAGGGGTGTGTCTCACAAAGCCATCACATATCCTGTTTCCAGGCTTCTACGTTTCCAGCCCATGATTTGCAAAGGCAAGAACGCCCACGGTTGCACAGCTCTTTCCAGCTACGCAT
>NW_009259496.1:498597-534189 GCF_000687185.1 Egretta garzetta | reverse complement strand
CCATTGCGCATCCTGACTTTTAGTCGCTAACAAATACTCAAGTGAGAGCTTAATTTGGTACTGAATTTATTTCCTAGCTTTTATCACAAAAGAAAGCAGAAACATTGATTTGCCTCATCAGCAGGTCAGCCTTGTATGGAAAAACAAGTGGAGAAGGGCAAAAGCACTTGTCCCACTGAATTAAAACAAATGTTACACAGCAAGGCTTCCTGTTAAATGCAGTCATTTAAAATTGAGCAGTGCCTACATCTTCAGCTCGGGAGGGTAAGCAAGGAATATCTTTTCCACAAACAAAGCCGCCCGTTGCTGTGCTGTGTGAATGATGTCAGGGAATAGCGGGCACTTTGAAATATTTTTAACAAACATTATTAGCACTGAAGACCTCTGACCCAATTAACTTTGGCTATTTCAGTAACCCTCTGCTTATTGTCTTGTTGCCTCACACACTGGGGAGAGGTTGCCTCACACACTGGGAAGAGGAATCCATTTTTAAAAAACAAAAGCCCAACCAAAGCCCCCCAAATGCCTTGTATATAAAACCAGTTTCAGTGCAATTAAAGACTTGATGTTAGAGGCCTTTGGAGTCATCTGTTGTTAACAACACGGAGAATACCTGGTCAAGCAAGCCAACGAGCAGAACCGGGAGACTAGAATACAGGACATTGTACAGGGTGATGAACCAGTCTTCATACACGGTCTGCAACAAGAGGAGGAATTTCCATAGTTAATTACTTCCTTTTGATTACACCTTTTCCTTCCAATTCCCGAGAAAATTCACGTGTGCTCTGCTATAGCATTAAATTACCTGTCTCAGTGTTTACCCGAAAGGTAAGGAGCACCTTAGCTCAAAGCTCTCTTGAAACTATTTCTAGCCTGTACTAAGCTGCCCCACTCCTTACAAACCATCAGTGTTTCCTGACCTGGAACGCTATCGGAATGGAGCACCTCACTCTAAGTGTCGGTCTGGTTTATAGCTGCACTTCTGACAGAGATGAGCCCTCGGCATCTCACACACAAGTTTCTTTTTACGTTCTTTTTTTGCTCTGTCCTAGGCATCCGCAGTTTGCCATCACAGCAAACAGCATTAACCCGAGTCAGGGCTGCTTCTCTGTGACTATGGCCCCAACCCTTCATGCAATGACATCTGCCTGTCTTTTGGTTATGCCCATGGAGATGCATCTCAACTCTTAAAGTCCTTTCAACACAACCTTCCAATGCTCTGTGAACTTCAAACACTGCCAGGTACAACAGGCACATTTCAAGCCATTCTAGCCAGCAGTTCGAGATAAAAAAGAAATCTGAGTTTGGTTTCCCACTGATACATACATGCACTGTCTCACTTCACCTAGGAATATCTTAGGTAGCAGTGCTGTCCCACATTAATTTTGGATAACAGCAGGGTTGGGAAAGGTTTCCCAAACTGCCGTATCACAACCTCTTCCCCCCCTCCTCCTTGTACACTCATGATACTGACTTTTAGCGTTCTCAAATCATAACCAACTGCTTAGCTTGTAACTAGCTAGCTTAGTAGTGATCATCTCTTCTCCTGCAGAGATTATTGATGATACCTTCAGATTCCCATCACCTCCCAGGTTAAGCCTTTGCTGCTCTGCACTGACAAAAAGGAAGATCTGCTTGTTAATATCACACATGAGCATGCCTTCTTACCTGGGCAGAAAAGCCATTAAAGAATGAATACCAGACGTGGACTAGTGTAAAAGCAAAGTTTTTGTAGAAAAAATATCTTAGGAACTTGCACATCCTAATGTAAGACCATCGTCCGTGGACCAGCAGCAGTCTTTGGAGGTAGCGGAACTGCCCAAAAGAGTAGTCGCTTGACATGACGGCTTGCATCCCTTCTTGGCCACTGATGCCAACTCCAATGTGGGCAGCTGAGTTAACGAAACAAACACCACACACCATGTTGAACAAAGGAAGAGGAACGACATGACCAAGGGCAACTCTTCTACCAGTTCCTATTCTCTGCTTCACGTTCTCCTGCTTCATTTTATTTCTGTATATAGCACAAAGGCTGCATTAAAGACAAACACAACAGTACATGAATCCTTCCTTGCCCTGCTATTTACTGCTCACATCTCCACTGTCGCCTGGGTTCTCTCTCAGTGCTTGTTCCGTCAGAGCGGACGCTAGGAAATTTGACCAAGGGACAACTAAGTGATGAAACAGAGCAAGCAAACCCCTGAACGAGCTGGCCAGGCTGTTTACAAATAGACTCCCCTAAGATAAACCATATCCCAGAAGTTTCCTTCTCAGTGGGATTTCTCCGAAAGCAGTTCAAAGAGCACCAGTTGCAGTACAGCACAGCTAATGCCTCCAAGCAAAAGGCAGCTGAGCTACTGCTTTTTTCTTTATATTACACTTTTGTAACCCACAACATGGTAACAGATGTAATTCAAGTCCCTTCTCAGGGAATGTCTACAGAAAAAGCTAGAATACATCAGCAAAACCCACTAACCATTTCATAAAGGGCTTCCTCAAAAAGGGAAAGCACAGGCCTAGGAGCTAACAAAACCCAAGTGATGTTAAGGTGGGCAATGAAATAGATGGTAGAGTCTTCTGAACAAAGAGGAACAGCACAGAGACTGCTGAAGAGCGCTCAGAAGAGATCTTTCCTACCGTGAGAAGTTTTACAGCTGCCTTACTTTTAATCATGTTTACGTCATTGGCACCATCCCCAATAGCCAGAGTAATAGCTTTCTTGTACTTCTTCACAAGCTCGACCACCATGGCTTTCTGCTTTGGTGTCACTCGACAGCAGATCACAGCCCTGCATTCGCAGGCCAAGTCAACAAAGTTCTGCTGCTGCTGTTCTTTGCAAGCTTCAGCCCTCCTTCTCGTCTCAGTTTGCTTTTTTTTCTCTTCTGCTGTTCTGGGGAATTTCAGTTTAAGTTTCTTCCTCTTCTTTTTCTTCTCTAGCAGGATTTCATTCTGTGTAACAAAAATATTTGATGTTTCCTTCTATGCTATTTCAAATCGCACTCCAAGTACTGCCTACACAACACGCTTAACTCCATTATGCTCCCATCACCCATTTATAGCATTTTAATAAAATGCTCGTGCAGAGGATCGAACAAAGAACTGCGGAAACAGTGAAAAGAACGTAGTTGGTGGGATTAACAAAAGCGAAATGCTGGTATTTAGTGTCACAGCACTTCTTGCAGAGTTCAAAGGAGTATTTCTTCTGATGGGAACTAATTCACTTTTGAAAACATTCTGGTATTTAAACTTCCCTCTCTCCTATTTCCCCATCTCCTAAAGGAAGCGCGACCATGCCCAGCACATGTGGAAGTGTCCTATAAATACCCAGTTTAGCTCTGGGGTGGTTCAGCTGGAGTAGGGAGTAACAGCGACCTGCAATTGTATCTGATGCGCCTGCTAGATTACTTCTAGGCACCCCCAGCCTGCTTCCTATGCCTTATACGCAGAGGTACATTTCATTATATAAAATAAAGGTTTAGAGCTGGAATGCTGAACTGTGGCAGATGGTCCTCAGCTGTTCTTTGGACTTTCTCCTTCCCAGGTGTCTGTAAGAGCAGCCTGCCAGCAGGGTGGGTAACAGTCACTGAATTACTGCTAGTCACCTCTCTGCTAAAAGCTCTTTTCTGCTCTCTAAGCTCCTGGCAGAGCACTAGATTGCAGGACTGAGCAAGAAACTTGTCTTTTGTTTCTACCCTTTCACTCCCATCTCTCATTTCAAGCATGATTTCTGTGCCTATACTGAAGCCAGGCATCCTATAGTGCTGACAGTGTCTCCTCATTTTTTTTCCATTAGGCCAGAATCCCCATGAAGAATAAACACGCTGAAAATCAGGCTGTGCTTTTGCAGGGGCTTGGCTTTACTTTGATGGTAGCTACCGGGGTGATTTGAAGGGCCCAAGACATTCCTTATTTTATTGAGCACTATTTTCAATGTTCAAAACCAAAAATATTTCTGAACATAAATATCAAACAGATGTGTTTGACTGGCAGCACAGTGACCAAGAATTTTCATTGATTGGTTTAGCAAAGGAAACAAATCAACAGAGTCCTCAGTGAAGGACTCTGTGACTTGGTGGAACCCCCAAAATCTCAAATACACAGGAGAATATCTTTTGAACTTACCAACCAGGAGCCAGTGATTATTAAAGCACGATCTCTACTACCCTGGAAGAAGGGCTCGTTCATTTTTAGAGAGGAATGTGTACTTGATCCAGCTCTGTTCCTCTGGTTTTCCAACCTAGTTTGAAGAAGAGCACTGGAAAGAGAGATGGATACTATTACAGAAAAATCAAGGATAAACTTTAAGCTAGATCAGTCCCAGACTGAAAATCTGCAAGAAAGAAATGCAATACATGTTGCAAGGACTTTTTTTGCCATATATTAGGCAATGTTATAAGCAGTGCTAGAGCAACAGTGAAAAGGGGATCACACTGGTTTCATACCCTTGCTGTTTTGCAAATCAGGAAAAATGTGGAGAAACGAGTCAGGAATAGTTGTGACACTGTTACGAGGCCCTAGGTTCTTCTCCCAGCCCCACAGTTTTCCTTAGGTCTAACCATTTTGACAAATTCTTTATGATTAAGCACTGAATACCTTGTGATCCACTGTGTTTTGACAGCATAGGTCTGTACTGCAAACAGGAGCATGGGGTAGGGGGAAAGACCAGCTGGGGTAATGCTGGAGTTCAGGGACAGAGAGAGAAAGCAAAACCTGTCAACTGTTCGATTTGGACTAGGGAGAGACCTGCTTAACCCGCGCCGAGCGGCCTCCAGACTTGTCTGAACCACGGGACAAATTTGATGTCAACAGTAGTTGACCTAGAATGCATAACCTCCTGCAAATAGTGTATCACCACCTCTACCCACAGTTAAGAGGTTGCCTTGTAAAATTACAGTTCCATAAAAGGCAAAAGAAACAGGCAATGCACAGCTGAACAACTGCCAGGAAATACTGTTCAGTCACTGAAGAGTCACTGGGGGATAAACCAGTGTTACTGCTGGGCTAATTTCAAAAGTGGAACATTTTTAGTTCCCATAAAAGAAATCCTTTGTGCTTTTCACTCGCCTGATATCTTCTCCATAGCAGATTGTTGTTTCATCTGTTAAGAGTTCACAAGAAAATCCAATATTTTCAGCTGTTTCTACAATAAAAAAATAAGAGAGGAAAGTATTTACTTAAAGTCCTGTCATGAGTAACTGTTGGGAGCAGCCAGAAGTACCCAAAGTCTGTCTAGGTAATCTTTGAAGCTACGTTTCAGTATGAGAAGTTCCCTTTCATTAGCATAGTGTAAAAAAAACCCACACATAGCACAGAGAGGCTGGGGGAATGCTGGTTAATTATTTGTCATACAACAACTGTGCAGCATTGAAGGTGCAGTGGGCGATGGATTTAAAGTCAACAGCAGGGAATTATACTTCCTGTGCAACACTGCCTATGAAACATACGTTACTGTGGTGGAATGCATTGTCACAAGATGTTTTGAATGCAAAAAACTGTTAGTGACCTGGAAAAGTCTATCAGCCAACTCGTGGAAGAAAGATCTACCAAGGCCTGTATAACTTAACAGTGGAGACGCTGTCTCCATGTCAGAGAGCCATCACACCGAAGGCATTGGAAGCATCATCCACAGGGTATGCCACGCTACCTTGCCCTGTCCTTACTCTGGATTCCTTGAACCAAGGCTGTTGGCAGTGTCAGAGATGCTGGTCTGGCTGCACCCCCATCCAGGCTGTAGTACAGTCTTTCTTACCTACAAATTTAATGCCATTTTTTGAACTGACTTAGCAAAACGTGTTGCTGGACTGCAGACTGGCAACTACCGAAAAAGAAAAGCAAATCAGTCTCTGTCAGCAGCACTTGTGATTCTTTGAAAAGTACATTTTCACTGTAAAAAGCCAAGTTTTGGTACCTGCCCTCAGAGCCAAGCAAGCCTGACGTTAAAAGCAAGTTGTCCTGCATTTGCTTTGCATTGGGAAAAGCAGTATCTGGGGACTTCCCTATAGAAGACAGTCACAAAATCAGCCACCTAGGCTAATCTGTTGGAGGAACGGAAGTTACACAGAAGCCCATCTAGTAACTCGGGACTGGTAACAGCTGTGATGAAATTCTGCACACTGTAGAAATTCCTCCCGTTTTGATTTAAATGGACTTTCATTTTATGCTAAGCTTTTCTAGAAACATATGCCTTACTTCTAGCCTGCATTTGTCCCAGTTTATCTTCTAGCCCTTATCCTGTAAAAACAGGATAGCTCTTTGGCTGTGAGTAAACCCACCTTTCTTGTCACCAGTAAGCACCCAGATTTTAATGTCTGCTTTTGAAAGTCTGGAAATAGTTTCTGGAACTCCATCCTGTAGTTTGTCTTCAATAGCTGTTGCACCAAGCAGCTGGAAGATATTTGAAATATGGGTATTAGTAGGATAAACATGTATAGAAAACTGATTTCTTTTCAGTAGAAGATGAAACTATTCTGGATATGTCTTCAAGCCAAAGTACAGCTCAAGCTAAGAATTCAATAAAGACAAACTCTTGCCTATAGAAGTGACCACACTGAGATACAAATACATGTACTAAAATACATTTCCCTTCATTCTATTAAACTCTAAAATTTGGCGTGGCTCTAAAGCCAATAAAATACTGAAAAGAGCTAAATAAAAATGTCCTAATAAACAAGGATGATTTATTTTCAGAAAGATCTGTTTCTTCTTATACAAGAATAAAAAGTACATTAAAAATTTGAAGCTTGACTTACAATCAAGTTTTTTTCTATTTCCTCATACACTTTGTCCAGAGCTTCATCACGATTAGTTGTAGCTACACTGGCCTCCACAAACTTTTTATTCCATGCTTCAAATTCATCACGACTAATGTCTCTATAGCACAGGCAGAGCGTCCTAAGAGTTTCACTTGCAAAAATCTGAAAAATAATTTAAAAACCCAAACATATCCACAAAACAGAACGCTTAATTTGCAATCCAAACGTAAGAGTTAAGATCATAAGCACTTGGCAAGTCTGATAAAACAAATCTGACTGCACAATTAGTCCTGAGTATTTCAGAAATACCAAAAATCAAATTACAGTTGACAAGGCAGTCTGAACCGAAAGAGTGAAGAGGTGACAAACGGAACAGGGTGTAAGTGATCTGGAATACTGGTAACTATGGGAAAAAAGCACAGACAAAATTTAGGTTCGCTTCTCATGGAAAGACAATGAATGCATTTTTAAGAACATGCATAAAAACTGATTGCTTGGATTATTTCTCAGCTTTGGGTGACTTGTAGAACAAATTATAGGTCTGCATTTGTTTTAACAGCTTAGGAAAAGGAAATTAATAAAATCAGATTATAGTCAGAACTGAACATTTTTTAATTGAAAACCAGCATATAAAATACAAACGTACATCTAGTGCTTCTTCTGTAGCTTCTCTCTTTAGATTCCTTGGGTGCAACCGCTCATAAATTACTGTATCAGCCCCTTTACAATATAACCTGATATTTCCAGATGATTCTCTTACTGTGGAATAAAATAGGAGAGGTTGGACAAAGTGTTAGAGTACATTTAAATAAAGAAACAGTTCCAGATTAGATTTTTCACTCTACTGCTGTTAAGTACCACATCTACAAGATTGTGTTTCTTCTTCATTTTCTCTAATAGCGTTTAATTAAGTAACTTAGTTGACAAGTGCATTTCCTCTTCTCTCTGATGACAGGACAGGATATTTAAACTCCCAAGGATTATGTTTTTGATAATGGTTCATATAATATTAACATCTCACTTGCCCATAGGAGCTGGGCAGAGACACATGCTAGAGATAGGACGCACCATAATTATAGCCTTAAAAACAACAGATCTCCTACTGATTCAAGACTGACTTCTTTAAAGATAGTTGAAATTACAACTAAAGAGCTATTTATACCTCAACCCGCGTACCTAGTGTTCCAACAGCTAGAGGAACATAAAACTTGTTTGTTCTCTGGGGGAAAAGGGGAATAAATCATCTTTGCAGCATTTCTCCAAGTTTCTACTAAAGGGCCCTACGACTGTGTTCAGCAGAGGCCACACCTGAACACCAGGACCATCTAATTGGACACATTTGCACCTAATTACAAAGCCTCCCTTTTGCTATACAGAGCTATGTGGATTAAAATCTATCACAGGACTGTGTGTTGCACAGCTGTAATCCTCGACTTCAACTTCCCTTGCACGTACCTTTTCACCTATGAAATACAGGTGACCTTTTCTGTAAAGGCTGGTTGTAAATCAGCTTACCAATGACAGACATCCGCTTTCTATCACTGTTGAAATCCAAGATAGCAAGGACATCGTAAGTTCTTTCAATCCCCATTTCACTAATAGTGATGGTATTTTGTGTTCGTGAAAGAAAAACATAGCCAAAGTTTCTGGCTGCTGTAACCAGGGCCCCTTCATCTGGGGAAGCTGCTTGGTAATTGAGCTGACCTGTATCATTGAAACAGGGAAAAGGAGAGAAAGCCAGGATATACCTGAGCATTACAGGGGCACTCGGACACCGCAGCTGAAAAACGCACACTCATTCTTTAGCGTACTTAAAAGCTGGACATGCAATGCCACGTCCTTTCCTCTTCTGAAGTGAGGTCTAATGCACTGCTGCAGCACCCAACAGCAGTGCACACGGAGGAGAGGGACTGGGCACACCCCCCTTTTTATGAGGTGGACTTTCCAAATGGGTAAGTCACTGAACCCTCTTCCCTCAGGTATAAAAGCAAAAACTGGAACTTCTCTGTGTCAAAACAAATATAACTTAACTATTTTAATTTCTCAATACATTCATTTAAGCATTCTCAGAGCAAGCTCCAAAAGATAAATCCTTGACCACAGACACCAATATAATGTAGTGGAGACAACCCCAAAACTTCAGTAGGAGAGCAAGAAAGGGCAAGAGACTGCCAGTTTTGCAAAGATAGGAGCAAAGCAATATTGCTCTTCAATGTTTTAACTGAGTCTTCCAATCTCATTTTTCACCTTCATGAACGCTTCAATAGCCATTCACCTCTGAATTTAGCTTCCGTCCAATTTTTGTTTCTCATTTCAGTTATTTGCAGCCCATACTCTCAGGACAGACACGCATCATTTGTATACATCTATGGGGCTCTGCTTCCAGGAGTGAGGGCATGAAACCCTCATGCTAAAAGCACTTGTTTTTCCACACTGAAAACAAGTGTCCAAATGTGTTTGTACTCTCACCTATGTATGTGGAACCAGAGACTATGCCAGTGTCATTATCAACTCCTTTGAGGTTTGTGCTTTTGAGATTTTAAAGATGTATTTGAACAGAGAGAAGACCCATAACATGAAAACACAAGACATCTGTATAAACTGTTCCCCTACCTTTCTAAATCTGCTGTTACATTTAAGATGCACATTTGCCACAACTGTAAGCATCATAGACAGTCCTCCTTCCATAAAGGGGCAGATAAGTTCAGCAAGGGAATAGCACCGGCTCTTGCTTTGGTGTCATTGAAAAGAGCAGCCTAGCACTCCGCCTACGGGATCGGCATTAGTTTTGGACCTCTCCCTTGCGCAACTGGATTTGAATTATTGTTTCTCTCACACAAGGGGAAAAAAAAAACCAAACCCCAAACATACTCACCATCAGAAGTGTCAACCATGACTGTGTGACAAATGGCAAGCAGAAAAAAGAACTTTTGAATCTCTGGCTCCTTTCCAGATTTTATTTGCTCTATCAGGTAGTGATCATAGAATGAGAACTTGCCATCTGCGTACATATTCCAGCTGAAATCCACTTGCTGCTTAGAAAACAGAAGAAGAGGCAGTTTGAGTTATCTCGTGTGCAATTGCTTTGTGCCTACCTGCATCTCTTCATGCTCTGGCAAGTGAACGTTCCCTACTCTACAGACTGTAGGGACTTCAGCGCCAGATCGGACCGACCTACCTCCGGGTGGCTCTGAAGCTGCCCTGCCCTATCCCGGCAGTCTCCTGCAACGCAAACACCATCAGTTAGAAGGCACAGGACAGAATATGGAAGTTTTTACAACTCATTCATAAAGTAAAAATATACAGAATATCTACCGCACTGGAATAGCTCAGATTTTAAAACAAGGAAGTTCTATCACAGACACAGTACCTTTGTGTACTAGTGACACCAAAGCAAATGTAAGGAAAAAAGCATGCAGCGCAATTGTCATCAAACATCCATGCTGGCTTAGTCTAAATATTGAAATCCAGACAAGATTAGAAATGGAAGTAACTAACACTGAAATGAAAAATTGCTGTTCTTACTAAATTTTCTTACTTTTTTCTAGACTAGTTTTGTCCCTGAAGTGTTTCTACCAAAAGTAAAGCATTCTGTAAATAACTCATTTCTGACTTTTCTACTGGGAAGTTCTCACTCAGGCCCATGAGTTTCTGCTTTTTAAAGGGGAAAACAGTGGGAAAACCCCAACAATTCAATTTTACTGGAGCTTTACTCAATGCCTGGGCTAAATTGTGGAAGTTCGGTTGAAGCTAAAGACTCGTCTGATTTCAAACAAGCATTAAAATTCCTACTCATTTGTAGAGACTGGCCAGAGGCTGCCAGCTGTGCAATACAGGGACGTGCAGGGTCTTCCCCCTGCGCTCCTGTCACAGATCAGAGCTCCCCTGCCAGCCGTGGTTTTCGCTACGGGGCGCAGCAGTGTGGCACAGGCTTACCGTATCTTTGGCCGTTTATGCAACATTTTTTAAACGTCATGATGTTCTGCGTAAGCGTGCCCGTCTTATCAGAGAAGATGTAGTGGATCTGCCCCAACTGCTCATTCAGCGTGGTGGTTCTGGCCTTCGCGGCCGTGTCTTTCTCAGGGTAATACATTTGCAGGTCCCAGTTTATAAAATAGCTTTGGCCCAATCGAATCACTTCAACACTAAATGAAATAAAATGAATTTTCCTCACTCCCAGCTGCATCTCATTTCAAAAAAATGACATATTATCAGATCCAGGGGACTCCTGACTATTTTCCAGGACTTGAATTGCTTATATAGCCCAGGAGCTTAAGACAAAACAATTACATTTACCAGCACATTACAGAGCACCACCACCCCTACACAGGCCACTCAAACCGACGCGGACCACACAGCTCAGCTTCAGTAACACTGCAGTAACTGGGGAAAAGCCTCTATGGCCTTAGCAAGCCAAAAGTATCGATGGTGCTGCTCCCATGACAAATAGAAACCCCACTTGGGAATAGCCTTCTAAGTACAGTTTGGAGAAGAGTGGGTAGGAGACTGGATGACTTAAAATGTTACAGGCAGGTTTGTCAAAGGCAAAATTATTTGTACTTTGTGAGCAGTAAGGCCTCTCTTTTGAAAATAAATCTGGAAAATATGATATTTCCATTTTAATTTTTTTTTTCAAGTAGTTTCCTTCATGCACCGCGACTGCAGAATTAGACTGAGGAGTTAAATACCAGCAGGATCAAGTCTCTAATTTTGTCAGAGATCGCTGCTTGGGAGAATTTTTTCCTTAGTAGAAGTATAGAGCAGATATGCTTAATACTGTACGAAAAGCCCGATTTCTTTAAATTCTGAGTCAAAGATCCTTGAGTGATGATTTTACATGAAAGCAATACAGATTACTTTCTTGTAAAATCTCAGTGGAGAGGGTGAGTGTATCCAATGGCTTTTCAGTAAGACAGAATCAATATGCTTTCCCATCCAATGTGAAGCTGCATGTGTTACCACCAACGGGAAATTAAGTCCATTCACCATTAATCTAGTATTTCTATATTAATACCCTATCACCAGTTCAGCTACTAAAGGCCAAGGTATTTACCTACCTCACATAGAGCGAAATGGGAACCATGGTGTTCAGAACAATGAGATATCCCCAGAAGTTAAGAAAGCTGCGATACGGAGGACTGAAGTCTTGTGCATCGTAGAGGTACCAAGAGGAGTTGCCAATCTGCTGCTCCCAGTACGCGTGTCCAATGGCAAGGCCAGCCGACAGCAGGATGAGGACGACAAAAATCTACAGTGTACACAGAGAGGCCTGTGACACTTCAGAAACACTTCCTCGACTTAAATCCCAAATCTCCATGTTCAAAATAGACGGTAAGAAGGGGAGCAAACCTTTTCCACAAAAAGGCCTCTTCAAATAACGTGGGCTTTAATTTTAGCCTATTCCCCAAGCATCATTTTCATGTTTTTATGTTCAGTTAAGCAGGCAGCGCATAGGGTACGTGAACATGCTCAGAGCAGGGGCAGAGCCACAGTCGTGCTAAGTGCCTCCGCCTGCCGACAGGCCAGCTCCTCTCCTCCTTCCCTGTCCCAGGGAACCACACTCAGCAGAGTGCGGGTTGTAGGACAGCGGGTGTTCCTCATACACACCCCCCACGGGTGCTAACCAAGGACAAAACCCACAGGTGTTGAACCTTTCAGGCTGAACGGACATCTGGACCAGGGTCCTCGGGTCTCTGTCCAACAGTTTAGTGCAGACAAACAGAATCATCTGCAACACAATTTGAAGCATTTTTCTGCATCGTGTAGGTTGCCCTACACCTGCGGTTTAGGGCCGCAGATTCCGCCAACAGCGAGGCACCTTTTTAGATACCCCCCTACTTCATCCCAACTCATCAGGTCAAAACAAAGTGCAAACATACTTATTACACCAAAAGAAAAAAAAAAATTCCTAAATTTGCATTCACTTTATTCACTTCAGAATGACCTCAAACATCTGAATTTTAAACAAAAAGGCTTACGGTATAAACCATGTAATTCATAAGGGCGTCAATTTTTGTCCTTTTAAATCTCGTCTTTCCACTATTTTTCATTATTTTTGTATCAGCACCTAAAAATAAAGGAAAAAAAAAAAAGGACAGATACAGTACGCAAACAAGAGCTAGTATTACTCTTTTACAAAACTCGGACGTAAAATACAGTCAATGTTTATAAGATAAAGACATCATTTCACTCTACAGGGCATGCTTTTACTCAGTAAATTTTACACACGTTCAATTCATAAATACCTGCAAATATGACCAGTCCATGGCAGAAGTCTGTATTCCTGATTTTACATCCACGTAACAAAATCTTGTCAGCATCCAGTGAATAACTCACGTTTCTCCAGAATAATGTCCCTGCAAACTTGTCCAGTCTGTTATTAGGTTCTTCACATTCAATTAGGCCTAAAAAATTTGGAGGAGAAAATGTTTAACATACAACAGTTAAATAAAAATGCATTGATCTATACCCACCATAGTAGTTTTACTTCATGAGGTTGTTTTTTTGAGTGTTTCCAAATAAACAATTTCTGTGAAATTAAGTGTGTACAAATACTCAGTGCTGCATTGCTGATATTTTAAATATTGCTGGTATTTTGCTTTCCAGATTGAAATAGCAGAAAGAATTAATTTCTGCCACAAGAGCAGTACACACAGCCAAATAGGGCACTTCTGTATTCACCTTTTCTTTTAGTATTTCTCAAGTTTTAACAAATGCTGCCTACAAGAGCACACGTCTCCCTGGATCTTAAACTCTGGCATGAATGTAGCGTTCAGTTCATTTTGCCATTGAAGACTTACTAGCAATGATCCCACAATGGGAAGACAACCTTCATGCCGTATCTTGCTACAGATACACATTCCCTCCGTGCATTGCTACACTGCGCAGATACCCGAATATTACAGCTGACAAAGTGACATTTTACTTTGACTCTTAGGGCTTGCCCTATTCCCACTGCCTACTTTGTGACTGGCACTTGATGCTACATATCTTCATTCCCATCCCCAAAACTGAGCTCATCCTAAGATTTTGGTTCCTGCTGCAGTTATCATTATCAAAACTGTGTTTCAGAAACAGATAAATAAATGTAAACGTCAGTGCAGCTGCCAGTTGCTATAGAGGATCACAGAATGGCAGTTTCAGGCCAAAACACTGCTGTCTCTAGCCCCGAACCCTGTCTCTCATCAAGACTGGTGGATGTGCAAGGAAGAGTAACTCCACAGGCGCAGGCCACTGAAAGCTTTCACAGTCTCACAGCAAGATGCAGCCAGATCTCCTGATCCAGAGCCAACGTCTTTGTGGGCAGGCTCTCCTTCAATACAGATTTGCTCAAGAGAGGGTCTTTGAAAGCCAAACTTTTTACATCCACAATATCCTTTGGCAAACTGTGAACTTTAGCTTAACTATGTTATTGTGTGAAAAAGCATCTCCTTTCTGTTTATTCTGGATTTGTCAGTTGCTCATTTCTCTTCATGTTCCTCAGTTCTCATACTGGAGGAAACCAAGAACAGTCCCTACTTGCTTAATTCTCCATGTCACACTGTTGTAAGTCTTTTTTTTTTTTTTCCTCTTTCTTAAGCATTTGCAGTTTTAGGATTGCTAAAAAATTGAGCTTGAGATAAAACTCCATCTCAGATCTCAGTAAGAGAAGGGATTCCTGCCCTTCAAGATTCCACAACATGCACAGAAAGCAGCTAGATCATAATGATAAACATGAAATAAACAATAGAAGATATTTTCCAGATCCAATCCCAACAGCAACCATACTTCTTCCCCAAAGAAAACAGGCAGGCAAACACTAATAAGGGGCTCCATTATCTCTACTTAGTGTGCCGTAGCTCATCCATGGCAAAGGCCTCATCTTCAGACAGACTCCATTTTGCTCAGCAGCACAGCTTCCTTCGTGCAACTGGCTTACACTGCCTCGTGACAACAGCCAGGAAGCCACTAACTCCAGAATCACAAGCACCACTGGCAATACTTCCGTCCCCACCCATGTTTTATTCGCTTGTACTGTAAACTGCTCGAGCAACATTTGAATAGTTGTAAGAATATAACTGTACACACCGTTGAAGTCTGCCATCGCACTTTCTTCTTGAAGGTATCTGTGTGTTACCTCAAGTGCCATTTTGAATTTTAAGTTAGTCTCACTAAGAAGAAAGGATAAAAAGGTCGTTTGATTAAAAACCTGGATGTAGGAAAGAAGTTTGAACAAAATTCCATTACGCAAATCAATACGCCCGCCACAGGTACCAAACTCCTACTTTGAAGCAACGGCAAAGCCTTGCATTTGCATGGATATGAAGCATTCGTGAACCACGTGCCCAGCTCTTACCCTGGCTGCTTTTCTTCACAAGTGCAATCTTAACCCTTTACCTCTGCTCACTGTCAATAAGTGAAGCTTCTCAGAGGCACTGTTCACTAATGCAATAATTAGGTTTGAAGTAATGGTTATTTGAAAACAATATTTAATAACGAATACAGTTAAAAGCCCCAAAAGAGAATAAACCTTTTGCAACGCAAACAGATCCTTGTTTTGCATGATGTGAGAAGCCATTGTTTTTAAGATTACTAAAGGTTGAGCCAGGAATACACTGCTCATTCAGAAAAACTAACATTTGACCTCATTAGGGGAAGGTCGTATCATTGCAGACTTCTCTAAAAGAATTCAGCACTAGCTCTTTTGCCAACAGGAACCAGAACAGCATTTACAAAGTAACGTGACAGGGGCAGTTAAGATTTATGCCATCTAAGCAGTTTCTGTGAAAAAGTTCTACAGAAAAATATGTATTTCTGTTTTCCCACCGACAAGGGAATAAGAAGAGTTTAAAATCATAGGAGAGTCCGGGTTGGAAGAGAGCTCTGGTAATCAACAGCCCCAACCTCCTGTTGGAAGCAGGATGTTAGATGAGGTTATCCAGGGCCCTGTAAAGCCAAGCCTTGACTGTTGCCAGTGCAAGAAATTCTACCATGTCTCTGGATAACCTATACCAATGGGAACAATTATCCCCCACGAGAACAATTATTCCTGCATGCAGACAGAATTTCCTTTGGAGCTACTTATATCCATGCCTCTTGTCCTTTCAATGTGCATCCCTGTGAAGAGAGTATCTTCTCTGTAATTATCTCTGAGACACTGGAAGGCTGATTACATCACCCTTCTCTTCTCCAGGCTGAATAAACACAGGTCCTTCACCCTTTCTCCATATGTCGTGTTCTACAACACTTCAGACATCTCTGTGGCACTCCAGTGGACCCTCACCCATTTTTAATGATGCTTGAATTGTGGGAATCAAAATCTGGACAGAGTTTCCCAGGTGCGCCTTAACAAGTGATGAGTCTGAAATACACGCTTCTTGCTCTTTTACCAGTAAGCCAAAATTAAATCAAAGAAATCCTCAAATAGAGCCTTACCCATCTAGTTCAGCTGTCTCTACGTAGCAAAGACTGTTTGGTTCTGAGCTGGATAGCAGCAAAATATCAGCCTAGAAAAACAAATACATAAGCATCAAATAAATCCAGGTCAAGACTTGTATAGAACTCTGTAGAAGCATAAAACAAATATATCTAAAGCACTTACAGGAACGAAAGCATTTTTCTTCAGACGAATGATATCACCAACTTTAATATCTTTCCATTTTGTGTTTTTGAACCTAATATCAAGATAGTTTAATAGTCATTACTATTTAAACTAGAACACTATGCACTCTATAAATCTTGAAATACTGAACTTCCCTTAGTACAAAAACATTAAATCTGGGTAAGGTGTGGTTTTTTTTCTTTTTGGTAACTGCAAGTTAGCTGGCGGTCTGTAACTTAGAAGTCAACCTACCTCTTCTCTTCCCTCTTCACCTATATATGAATTTCTGTCCTTCTCTCCAAAGAAGTTGCTCTTAGCACAGATTTAGTGCCAAGTTGAAATTACTCCTTTGGGCAATTCTCTTCCATTTTCAGTTAGGTTTTCACACAGACATGTGGAACAGTAGAGAACAAAAAGCTGAACTTTCCCTATCATCTATGGTTTAAGATCTGTGATGAAACTTAGTGACAAGGCAACAAACATTACTTACAAAGTTACGAGGGGAACAGTACAAACCTTCCATCCCTGATGACTTCACATATCCTGTTATTAACCTCATTGTCCATCCTGTGACGAGCCTGAAAACCAGGAGCAGAGAATGTACTCCCTACCGTGTATCACAATTAAAGAAATAAAACCCACCAGGTTTGTTTGCTTTTAATATTAACAAAACATGTTTCTTACAATGTCATCCACTAGGTCTTTGACTGCCGTTATTCCCAGCACCAAGAGTAAGGGCACCAGTGTTGTATACCATGACAGGGTAGTTATCTGGGGGATCGACTACAAAAGACAAATAAAGTCAGTTCAATACAGATTATCGATCAAGCTCAATTCAGAGACATTTAATAGTGATCTGACTGTAACATAAGAAAGAAAATTAAACACATCAGAGAGAGAATTTTAAAGTTGGGCTTTGTAGATGAACAAAACTGTTGGGGGAGAGTTTGACCGTGCTGCCCTCCCTCAGCATCGGCTTCTCTTTAACAATTGTGGTTGCTCATATTTTCTGTTGGAGCTTCTGATTCATGAGTGGAACTTAAGGCCATCGTGTTTTACAGAGCAAAAGAAACATCTTTTCCCCATGAAATTCATGAACTCTGCAACTAGCTCATCCTAGCTAGTACAAAGCTAGTGTAGATTTTTCCTGATTTCTGTTAAGATGGGCTTAGTTTCTGTAGTAGCTCAGATGCAGTCCCTTACAAAACACCTTGCAATTTCCTGACAGGATAGCACTGAATTGTGCCATTGGTATTATTCAGCTCAGTAGATTAGCACCTCAAATTCACTTCACAGTTAGTATTCTCTCTGGCTTTCTTACCTGCAAAATGAGAAGAACGAGGAAGTAGAAGTTGGCTGCTCTTTTAAATTGTTCAAACAGATTCAGGGGTAAAAAAGTGATAGGGTTGTACTTGTATGTCTTAATTGCATTTCCCTGTTGGAGAAAACCAAATGTCATTCACAACAGCAGATTCTTCTTACATTACAAATGTACAACACATATCTTTAAGTAAAGCATTTGACTAGTGAAATCTTTCCTGTGAACTTCATTAGAGTTGTACCTTTCCTCAACAGTTTAACATGGGTCACCATCTTAATGAAATAAGGCAAAAAAAGGTCTGTTTCACTGACATTAACCCACCCCAAAAAGCATCTCAGACTAAAGCTTTAGCTACACCGGGGACTACAGGGTACAGCCACAGCGTGGAAAGCCTCTCCCCAGGTAAATGACACTGCCAGATGAGCACAGAGAAGGGGAGGAAACCCCAGTGCTCTCCTCCTCCTAGGCAATCTTCTCTGCAATGCCTCAGGCATCAAACTACAATGAATCCAGATACAAGGGACTATTAGTTAGGCTTATTCAGGAGGGACAATGTCAGATCCAGCAAAGGTTAACTCTCATGGGAGCCAGTCCCTACCTAGTCCAAGGACGAAGGATTTCCATTTGAATCGCTCCAGCTGTAGCGGTTTAACTATTAAATGTTCATACTCATGCATGACATAATCCAAACTGCCTCAAGCCTGCAAGGCAGGTATCTCAGCAGGTACAAGGGAACCATGTGAGCCAATGCATCTCAGATAAAGCCGGACAGTCCACGTGTAACCCCACAGTCCAAGCCTCTGTCACTCACAACCAGCACTACATACAAGCACCATAGCTTTATTACTTTGAAAAGTTAAAAATTAGGAACCAGAGGGAAAAAAAAAATCAACATTTTTTCTTTATAAATGAGATAAAGATGTCTCCTTAATCATAATTAGGTGGATTTAGAATGACACTGTTTAAATGACTAGACATCCACAAATGTCTATTTTTAAGACTGTCCCAGTCCAGCTTAATCAGGATATTACTTAATACTACACTGAGACTTCTTACATGAAAGATGACACCTGTGCAGACATTTGCAACAGCCTTAGGTGAGCAGATAAAACTTGGAATTTGGACTGAGGACACCTGTCTTCCAATTCTCTATCTCATCTTAAACAGGTCTCTTGATACCTTGATTTTCTATTCACAAAGCCAAACCCAGTTATACCTTTGATGGAAATCCTAAGGAAGTGTTAACTGTGACCTTTACACTAATCAGCAGCGGTTGGAAAGATCTTACTGAGATAAGAAAGTATTCACCCTGACAAGTACTATTAGCACATGATTGAGATAACGAAAACTTACTGCATATTTGCTTTTTTTGAAGCACAGGAATATTGTTCTCTTAAACTGGGGCTGTTCATAGAAGTGTGCATCATTTGCTTTAACTTGCCAGCTGCAGTCTGGAAGAGACAAGGCAAAATGGGTCAATGCCTGATTGTTAGAAACATGTGGGAACAAATCTGCCAGTTTCAGGTTTTCTCTCAAATGCCAGCTTTTAAAGGTACTTGCAGTTGAAACAAGACTGGTACCTGCTTTTTAGTACATAGTCTAAAAAAAGGCTTTCAAGAAGTTTCCAGGATATTTGTCTCTATTAACAATTAAAATATAATTTGAGGTAGGAAGAAGTGGTGATTAACAATTTGGAAGTTCTATGAGAAACATAAAGCCTATCAGAGTAACATTTATTCGTGCTCAATTCCCTTCTTTCCCCTCTTTTGGTTTGCTTTTGTTACACCTGTGAAGCACCAGGCACCCGAAACAGGGTCTCAGTCTTTCTAGAAATTAAAAGGTCCACTCAACTTTTGAAAACCATTATTTCATATAACCACACTGTGCAATGGTTTTCATTTACAACCATACAAAAAAAGGAAAAATCCAAAGTGCTCATTTTATTTCTTCAGCCATCAATTTTGTTTCATTGCTTGAAAACTCAGAAATATTAATTGCATTTTGTGGTAAAATTTAACAAAACTAAACAAGCAATGTCTGCAACAGCCTTCTGAAGTTTTGGACCATAAACTGATAAAATTGCTTGCAAAGCAGCTGAGCAATCTTGCCTCCTTCTGTCACCTTCAGCATTTAGCATCTAAAACCTGACCTGAGCCTCCCTAAGGAAAAAGTTTCTAGAGGACTTGCTAACAAACCATCCACCTCCACCTTAAGATCCCTATCATTAATATAAGTCCTACAAAGTCTGTCTTTAAATGGCGTTCATCTAGGACATACATAGCTTTTGGCTCACCACTGTTTACTGCCAGAATGCCTCCTGCTACCAAGTTATTTTCCGTGCCCCCTCTCTCACAGGCTACCTCTTTCCCTCCAAGATCCTTCAGATCCCTTTCCTGCCCTCAAGCCTGCATCACTGATAGCCCTATTAATCCTGCTACCCACACCCACGAGTTCAGGCCCTGCCCACATCAAAGGAACTCCCCGCTGAACTCATTCAGCAAGTTTTTAAGCCAACTCACAGGAGGGCTTTGCCTGCCTGGGAAGGATGAGGCAGACAGTATTCTGAAATCCAGCTTTCCTGACTCATCAGCCAAGTATTTCGCCTTTTCTCCAGCTCACAGCAATTGTCCTTAATGGGTGCTCTTTTTGGTTTCATGGGATTCTCGTGACCCATGAGCATGGATGGGGTGAAACTCCCGGAGGCAGAGGCGTGGGGTGGGGACTGGCACAGGTTGCCAGGGACCTGTGGGAAGCACGTGTGAAGGCACTCCTGGGCTGCTGCAAGGGCCACTGTAAGGTAGTCTGATAAGGCTGACTCAGACTTAAAAACTCCAATCCAGACACAAAGCCTGGTTGTTATTTTTTCCATCCAACACATAAAGCAAGATCTCGTTTGATGTATCTGGGATCTTCACTGTGACCATACAACTTCTGTTTCCAGCATACTGGTTGCAAGCTGAGAAGATAGAGAAATACTTATCTTGCTCTAGCACTTGTACTTAAGATTACATACATGAAAACATACAGCAGATGATGAAGATACATTGTGCATCCTGGTCAGGGTTTACATAGAAGTGCTGCAAGTCACAGGGGTTTAGCTGCCTTAAGCAAAATTTACCAAAAAAATTACTGGAGGGGCAGGTTTTGGTTTAGAAGAAGATAAGCATGACTGAAATGCATGAATGGAGAAAGCTAATGACAGGACTGTAAACATGTCTACAAGAACACTTCTTCACCACATTCACAGAAACATTGCAGTGTTGATAAAACCTTACCACCCCAGATGGAGACCTGGCAAATTAGCTCTTAAGTAAAACCTGCGGGAAGGAAGCTCCCCAAAATTACTTTAAACTGCTTGAAAGTGATATTAATACCTAATATTTGGGAAGCTGCATCAGTAATGCTTCATCTTTAAAGGAACATAAAGGGAAAAGGACCTTTGTTGAGGGGGAAAAATACGAAGCAAAAAGGATGATGTTCTCACCCCAGCTCAGCGTTCAAAGGAACTCTGCCATATCCATAGCTCTAGTCCATATTTTGAATAATACTTTGGGTAACATTAACTGTACAGACAGCAGAGACTTGTGGTTACACTGAAGTAGCGGGAGCTACGAGCCCTCTGGAGGGCAGAATCAAAACTTAGCTCCCTGCTTTCAGGTTCTCTCCAATCCACTAGGATAAAGGAAAAGCCATGGTACCGTTCAGAAAAGAAATGGAAGGTGTAGGAGGTCCTGGTTTATTTCTCTTTCTCTTTTTTTTTTTTTTCTTTTTCTTGTGCTTGTACTAGGCCACAAAGCAAAGTGTGGCTGCTGGTGTACTGTGTCTACAAAAGAAAATATCTGGATAAAATAAGAGGGTGGAGCAGAGGGAGAAAGCAACAGTCATGATGAGAACTCAAGAAAATATGATGGATGATGAGAGGCTAAGAAAACTGTTTATTCTGTAGACTGTGTTACCTCAGTCATCATAAAAAACAACCCCAAAGCTAAACATGTAATAGGCAGTTATAAAATGAGAGGTGATCAACTGTTCCCTATTACCACACAAACAGGAAGAAATCTATATATATTAAACAGGCGGTGGTTAAATAAAAAGTACTCAGATTGCAACACTGAAAAAAACTGTATTTAGGGGAGTTCCAGACTTTCCTTGGACAGAGGTTAAGAACAGGTATGTCTAAAACATGCCAGGGAGGTTCCTCCCACTCCCGTTCCTACGCTGGCAGCAGCGCACAGACTGCACTTGTCCAGTTTCTTTGAACTCCTACTCACCTTTCTGTGATTCTGAAACTACTGCAAGTAAAGAAAATCATGAAGCTACAAAATTAGCATTGAAGCTGAAATCTCATCTGCACAAGCCTTAGAAAGCAGAAATAGATGCAAACTGATTGACTAAACACAGCAAATTGTCTTATGCTGGTTCAAGTTTCCAGATGATGGGTAAGACAAGTATCTGAAGTTCTGTTTGAGCAGCTCTCAGACCACAGGCTATGTACATCTAGGGCCTGCCTTAATTTAGACAAGGTCACCATGTATTAGCTTTATGCAACAAGCAGTGGCACAGAACTCTGGTTGCAGATTGGAATGAGCTGATTTTCATTCTGACATTTGTTAAACTGAATTGCCATCAGTTACTCCTCCACAGATTCAGATAAGCCATTCCAAATCCTACCTAACAAACAAGCACAAAAATCAAATTGATCCATGCATGGCTCAGCCTCTGTATTCAGGGTCATTTGCTACCCAAATCAAGTTTCTGTCATAATGTTACCTTTCTTCAATGGCTCTCGGCTCTCCTCAGCGTCTCTGCTGATTTGGTTTTGTCCTGGTTCAACTGCAGGCTGCTGACTGTCCAACTCATCCTCCGTTTCATCGTCACTGTATGGCATCACCTCATCGTTAGGCTGGGAATCCTCATCAAAGGTGGTTTCCAAATCCCTTTCTGTGATCATGCTGCTAGCGCCCTGCAAGCATTTTATAAAAGTTAGGGCAAGGAGTTAATGTAGCAAGTGCTGGAAACGTCTCCGACATTTTATTCTGTTGATGCTGGTCACCAAAAACCATGTTTGAAACCAGTTTCCCTGGAACAGCGTAGAGCACAGGCCCAGTTTCCAAGCATGGACCAAAGTCACGAGGCAGTTATTTTCACAGCAAGCCCTTCATTATTGTTCTACTACATATAATTACACATGCTCACACAACAGCAGCATGCCTTGAGTGGGACGTAGGAATTAGGGAGCCCACAAACACTTGACTCCCAGCGGCCATCACACCATCCCCTGTGGAGCCACAGGAGCCAGAGCCCCACTTGGCCATGGTGGGGCCAGGCATCGGGCACCAAGCACCGGGCCAGCATGAGTTGTGCCATCAAGGGTTTGGGTCACACGGCTGCTCCTCCATCCCAGTCTGCCCAGTCTAACCCAAGCCAGTCCTCGCTTCCTTTCCCCTCCCCACAGGCTGAATGTCAGCATTTCTCATTGCAAGATCCAAATGCCCGAGGAAGCCTGTAACTAATTTGTGGTCCAACGCACGAGACCAGTCAGTTGGAGCGGGGATGTGTATGCGCATACCTCTGCCTGAAGCTTTTCAGAAAGTGCACGTGGTCCCTAGCCCTTGAGCACTAGTACATTATCCCCCAAACTGGGATCTCCACTTTCCATGAAGTTTATTTAAATTATAGCTCTTGAAAAACTCTCAACTTTGTTGTGACTCAGGGTGCTGCAGTTGGCAGTGATCTCAGAGAGGAGCAAGACAGGCAATAGGGGATCTCAGGCTGTTCCAGCATTTTTAGATCACCAAGACAGTTTCTACAGCTTAAGCTATCTGCTGCAACAGACAGTGTCCGATTAAGTGCTTGTAAAAAAATCCAGAAGCCATCTACTTGTGTGCAACTCCCCTCCAACCAACACCTACAAATTCCTGCACAATTCCTAGGTGGTCTTCATCTACATTTGGCCAGTTAGTCACCTTGCTGGGTGTCCTGGCATTTTAATAACTGACCTGGCACAAGGGTTCAGGTCATTCGGACGAGTGCTTCCTGTTCATTTCTAACCATGCAATACCCAAATTTGTTGCACTGAAGCTTAAATTGCACTTGTTTCTGCAGATCAACACTTCCAAACAGGTTCTGTCCTGTCTGTGCTAGGCACCACAACAACTGTAAGAAAATTAAAAACCGTGAGGATAGGAGGGGTCTCCGCCACCTCAGCCATTTCTGCCAGGGCCCTGAGGGCACCAATAAGCCTCTCTGGCCCCGACTGGCCTCGCCCCAGCCCCCCACACCCATGGGACCAGAAGCCACATTTTGGCTCAAGCCTGTCTGAGCTACATGGGAGGAGGGAGGGTCTCCAGCTGAGCTATGGACATGGACATGCCTCCTTCAGCTCTGCCTCAACACTGTGGACCTCTCTGGCCATCACTGGGCCTGATCCTAACCCAAAACTACACATCAGCTTCCTGGCTTAACCCTGGACCTGCCTCATGACCGTGGCATTGCCTTATGGCCTGGACTCTGGTTGGACCTGGCCACCATCTCGGGGTCTGTCCTGCTTGCCTCGTGAGCCCTGGGATCCCCATCCACTTGCTTTCCCATGGGGAGCAGCCCTGCTCTTGCTGCTCCCTGGCAACTTCAAGATGAAACGACATTAGAGGATTGCTGAAGCCAAGTAACACAAGGTACACAGCAGCTAGCTACCAAGTACCCTTCTGTTGACTCATCTTGCACAAAGAGCCTGGTTTTGTGAAGGAAGGCCAGCGCCACCCTATACCCTGTATGCCGTTGCTAACAAAACCAGCAATCATTTGGGCTGACACCAAACCCCGTCGACATCCACATTAGTTTCTATTTTTGCAAAGCTGAATTGTCTTCCATCCTTAATATCTCTTATAAGAGAGATATAAATATTACATGAGCACTTAATATGCTACTCAAATGACACGACTGCTGGCTGGGAGCCCAAAGCATGCAACACTCACGAGCCGCAGCACTGCAGTGCTTGCCCAGCACACAGGCTAATGTTTCAAGACTGTCAGTTTACAAAATAAACCAAAACCACCAGGTATCATATGAACGCGCAGTTTGATTTAATATGAGTTAATACTACTTCTCCCAAGACCCACTCAAGCTGTTAGAGACTGCTCACTGACGCAATTAGCCAGGAATATGACAGCTAGTCACTAACATAGTTGTGGAACCTGAAACTTTTGTGAAAAGATCATTTGTTTTCCTAAATTGCCTTGGACTTAGGGAATTCACCTCAAGACGCAGGAGATTCAAGCTCTAACTCAGGCATCCCACTGTGATATTTTGGTTTACTTCTCGTCTTTCTCAACTACCACTCCATCCCTATCAAATCTCATATTTCACCTGATATAGAAAGGGAGAAAAGTATTAACCAGAAACCTGAACGAAAATTCATCTCCAGAGCAACCTACTCATTAACAACTTAATACACGGGGAGAGGACAACTTGCACAGACATCACCACAGGAACCGGTCCGTGGTGCAATCCACGCGGTTTCTCGGGCACGGTGGTCAATGAGCAGCTGGCCGTACAGCCCCTGCGGAGCGTGGTGCCCCGCCGCGGCGCAGACGCGCTGCAGGCAGGCATTGCCCGACCCAGGTCAGGGCTCCGGGGCCCCCAGGTTCCATCGAGGTTTCATTCCATTGGCAAGCCGGGCAGACACTGCTGAATCAGGTATGAGCTGTGGCCCTTAACAGTCCTGCAAACTCTGACTTGCTGAGCAATACTTACAGCCAACACAAACACTGACTTTTTCCAGGTTTTTTTCTATCCAAACAGGGATATGGACAATCCTGCCCTTAGCCAATGCCTTAGCTTTGCAAGCAAGCCAGGGTCAGATTCTTCAACCACACACCTAGTTTGGGGTTTACAGACACTTAGGTTTTCTTTGCGCTGAATTTCTGTTCACGCAGAAGAAATTGCTTATGTTTTCAATCTCAAATTGTTTGAATGTTAGACAAAGCCCTTTTAGAGCAGGGCATAATGCTCAATTCCTCTTTGAAGTACATATAAAATATACATGACTGCAAGAAGCCTTGCAGTAATCAAGGATTCTGCCCCAATACCTTACGTGGGGACTGCCGGAGGGGAAGAGTTGAAAATCCTTACATGCACAGTCCTTAAAACAAAAATACCACCAGATCTCTGAATTGCTTTCACTCTAAGACAAACAAGCTCATACCCCTGGCACATAGAGATTCAGCCCTTAGTCTATTAGTCTTTACTGATTAACTGATTAATGATTAATCAACTAATTAATCATGCAAAGGGTTAGATGAGATGTCAAAAAACACTGCATTTGTTTTCTATTACAGATGCATAGCTAAATGGAAATAGGAACAATACAAACAGAAGCAGCCTGTGATGCCATCTGGGAACACCAGTGCAATGGTTTGTTGGGGGGAAGTTAATTGTATTCACTTTAGCTCCTCAAAGAACGAAACTGCCGCCTGGAAAACCCCACTAACAGAGATCTCATTAACTGTAAGCCTGCAGGCAGCACCGCTCTGCCCGCTGAGCTGCTCTGTGCTGCAGGCAGCACCATTATCATTTCTGCGGAAGGCAATGAAATCGCACACACATCAGTGATTTCAGGCAGCATTTACTAACCCTGACACCATGAAATGCAGAGGGCACCCTCTCTGCACCCAAAGACCTCATCGCTAACACCCCTGGTGGCCAGCAGAGTCTCCTGGGAAGCATTGCCTGCCTGCTCTGTACGTACCCTGCCCTTGGGGACCGACAGCGGCCGAGGGGACGGTGGTCCGACTGATGGGGAGCACAGGCGGGGCTGTCGGCGAGCGCGTGGCAGCGGAGGAGCCCGGGGCTGGCTGGGACACTGCAGAAAGGCACCTGCAGTCGGAAGAGAGTGGAGAGGTGTTGTGGGGCCGAGGCCGAAGGAGTCCTCCAGTGACAGGGTGACAAATTGGTTTAGAGTTAAGTTTCTTGACACCTAGTCTGCATGAAAAGGGCTAGCTGGGACGTCAAAGCGATGTCAGAAGTTCAAAGGAAGGTAGAGAGCGATCACGACGTGAAAGAGGAGATGGGAGGAACCAACAGCACGGAGCAGCAGAGATGCCAACTAATACTGAGCCAGCAGGGGACGGAAAGAGAGGAGAGCGCACATGCACCAGCACCTGAACGCAGGATGGACACAACGGAAACCAAAGGTGAATTAAACACGGCAGGAAGAGGCGCGGCCGCTACTGATTTTTGCCACGGTTGCTATTCTGAGGAGGAAAAAGTACCACAATTAAAAAAAAAAAAAAAAAAAAGCTAGAAAGGCTTGGCCATGCAGGAAAAACAAATTATTTATGAACAATGTTGACATAATATAAAATCAACAGTCCATTCTTAAAAGGATCTACTCTCAGAAGAGAGACGGACAATTTCTTACGTTTGTGTGCACTGCTTATGTTCAGACTTGAGCCGAAATAACAATCACTTACAAAACAATCACTTACAAAACAGTCTTTCAAGTAAGGCAAAAAAAGGGTTTGGTTTGCCGGAGCTGGGGGTAAAACTGCGTCAAGCAAGATCCCACTTGCTTTTCCCATTTCACAAGAATACAACCCCAAATGAACACTGCTTTTATAGATCTTGCATCGAATGGACTAAAAAAAGCTACAAATAAATAGCCTTTAGAAATTTCTCTGAAGGAATCATCTCTCACATCAAGCTTAGTTTCAACTAGGAATTAGTAATGTTTGAACATATACAGTGGGAAAGAAAAATAATTAGCAAAACAAAATTCCAACACAAGGAAAGTGCACAGTTCCTCTCAGGGACAGGACGAGCATTTCATAAAACAAGATCTACCCAACTACATACAATGCAAACTACACGTTTCAACCCCGAAGGATCCTGCTGCCTGGGGATCGGGCTATGCATTTCCAAGGGCAGCAAATGCCACCCCACCAGCAGCGTTAGACACAAGTAATTTTCTTAAATTCTGAGTTGACTTCTAATGCTGCCAAAATTTACAAAGAGAGCTTTTGGTGCCTGTGGAAACAGTTCTCGGAGGGCCCAAGATGGAACAACCCAGCTGTTACACAGTGCTTGACAAAATACTCAAAGAACACTCAGAACAGTTGGTTCTTGGCTGTATGGTCCTTATTTTCTAGTTCCTGGCTTGAAGACAGGGGGTTTCACTCCATTTTGGGTAAGTCACAAATGCAGAAACCCTTACATTAAACAAAACTTCACTCTAGAGAAAGCATTATGAGAAATCAAGAGGTTTCCCCAGCAGCTCAGTAGCCATTAACTCTGCAACCATCCATCAGCATCAGGCACGCAGAGCACCGACAACTCGGACTGCAGCTGCTTTAACCTCTCCCGCAGCGAGGCGGCCAGTGCGGCAACAAGGACAGCCTGCCTCGGCGAGGCTGGGGTCGGCTCTCAGCCCAGGGCACTGACCGGGGCAGCCACGCTTCCCGGGCTGGCGGGAAGCAATGGTTAGCTCCAGTTCTGGCAAAGCAGGCATAAACCAGGCTAACAGTACTCGACTTGGAGCTCCAACAATCAACTCGTCAAATAGCACCGCAATAGAGTAACAGTTAAAAAAACCCAACAATCTCATTCTGAAATTTCTCCACCCAGGTAGAATTTACATGTTCACCAATCTGCATGTTTTCAAAAGCTTTCCTATACTTACTAGATTCATTTCTTTACTATGTGTTACAGGAGAAAGAAACATTGGAAAACAAAAACCTATTAACGGGAAGACTGAATATGCACTTCCAAACTACAGCTAGAGTACCGTGTCTAATATTAATCTCTGGGGTGGGGTTTTCCTCCGAAGGACTTTCTAGCAGATGCACGATTACTCCAATTACATTTTCCCCTAGGAGGCAGAAGTAATTATTCTGCCATCTTCAGCTGTCATACATTGCTCATCCTGCCAATGACTGAGATTTTAAGCTAAAAAGGGAGCATGAAACAAAGACAGCTTGTTAGGTAAATAGAGCAACTGAATGGACGCTTGTGGGGCCCCAATCCAAACAACCAAAAAATAAACCAGAGCTCACAGAGTAACTGGATGGCTCAAAGCAGACACCTGTATTTAAGAGACTCGAGTCCATACCCCAGCTTATACCCCGCTAGGTCTAAGAATAATTTTTCAGCCATGGGCACACGTTTAAAGAACAGCTCTGACAATATTTGAGAACTGGAGTTCGTAACTGAAAAGACAGCTCACGATCCACTGGTAAGGTGGCAGTTTTGTTTCTTTTGAAATAACCTGGTCAGCAATATCAAGGCCTGTGCAAGCAAAACAAAACAACCGCTTCCTAAGGATCAATTTATCCGTCCTTTCTGACAATGCAGATATAAAGCAAAGTATTTAATCCAGATGACCATTTTGTAAACCTGACTGTGGCAAAGGGGCTCCCATGAGTTACGAGACCAATACACCCAATGCAGTTGCTTAAATGCAAGATGGTTTTATACCATGAAACACAGAGGAAGGGGTAGGAAGCCACACCAGAAGCCCAACTTCTCGCCACACAAATTCTCAGAGGGTTCTGTAAATATCATGGGAGACAACAACAAAACACTATTTGTTTTATTTGTAGAGTGAAATTCCTACAACCACAAAAGTAGCTGCCACCTAACTTTTCACTGGCTGGTACAAACAACAAATGAATGAACAGCTGTAGGTGAGCATTACAGGATATCCAGAAGAACTGTTACCTTGGGACACTGCACGGCAGTCCATCTCCCAGCCTGATAATCGTCAGATGGGTAACATGGCTTCAGTTAGTGCTTCTACAGTTCTTGCTCGCTATTTAATCCTCACAAAGCAGCAGTCAGAACTGAAGTCCTTCCACGGCGGGATATTGCATTTCTATTCTCACTTCAGTGATCCTAGCCAAATGCCTTAATAGTATCGTCCTTCATTAAAAATGTATTAATCAACTAATCTACCTGCAAAAAGCTTCTACAAGGAAACAGACAAACATAAACCCGGATTTGCTTCCACAATGTAAGAGACAGATCACATATTACTCAAAACAGATATGAAATTTTACTGGTAACGAGTTCTTGGACAGGCAGATAGAAGCATCTTCTGAACAACTCAAACCTTCTAGCTAACCTTTGTGACATTTTAAGAAAAAAAAGTAGTTACTCAAAATAGCAGAAATCAGCACAAATGGGCCAAGGAAATAACAAACCCTACCAAGCTTTGGTTAGATTGCCATGCAAATTACATGCTTTAAGCTCACCTATTTATATAGCTACTTCATACATAACTGTTACATTTACTTCATTGCATGACCACTTTAAAATAACTGAACACCCCCAAAATTACATCTTCAAGGGGAACGATTTCTACCAGTCATTTGTTCTGAAACACACTGACTTTTGTATGCATCCTTACAGTATGCCTCGACCATGGTAAAGCCCAGCTCTTGAAATGCCTTGCAGAAAGGCAACCTCAAGAGTGTAGATACCTATTTTAAGTCAGCGGTGACTGGAGGCATGCTCTTGCTCATCCGAGGCAGTCTCCAACAAGTACCATCAGTGTAGTACATTAGAAGTGGGGCAAACTGAACCTAGAAGCTGAAGCCTCAACTCCACCAAGCCAACCAAGTACACTTTGCATTAGGCGAAAAAGCAGAGCTTACAGTTCAGAACGTATCACACACGGGGTGTGCCCTTCAGTATCATCCTAAGTGCTCCCAGTGACTATGGGAAATGGCACGGCTTGGTGCTTGGTACAAGTGACGAGCAGACTCTGCCCAGACATCGGGGACAATTAGGTTGCTGGCAGCTGACGCAGAGGCACACCCCAGCTCCCAGTGCTGCTTCAGGAAAACAGGACTGCTGAACGCTTACACCACGCACTGCAAATGGGTCAGCTTACAGCCAAACCGCTCATACATCAGAGCTGAGGAACTAAGCAGAGGTTTGCTTGTCTGTCAGAGCTCCTACGGCTCAACAATTCCACCTACAGTAAAGACATCCAGGGTCAGGCATGCTTTTCTGAAGTAAGTATGCTCAAACCACGCTTGAGAGCATAAGCTAATCAAAACTGAGGTAGTAAGGAAACAAACACCTGACCCTACACACCTTCTTCGTTGCACTGTGACCTTGGAGAAAGTTCCCGCCTTGAAACTGCCAACACATACCTAACATGAGGTGACTCAGAATTCCCACCAAAAAAGGTTAAAAGTCCAGTGATTAAAATATGGCTACAGATAAAATGCTCACGGTGAAGTAGTGCACCTGCAAGTCCCAGGACGCCAGAACACATGTCATACCTGACGAGTCCGAAATCACCACACAACAGAACCACAAAAGCTTCCAACAGCGCTTTCAGAGACTCAGGCTACCCCTGCAGCATGAGAAATCCTTGGGGAACCTGTTTTGTATGCAGCAGGTCTCATGGAAGTCAGCTTGGTTGTGTCATCAACTGCTGTCATCCACCCAGCCTCAAGTCTGATACACCTATGCATTTATCAATACATACACAGACAGTTTTTAAATATAAAGTATGTATGTTTTGATTCACAGTAGTACCTCGTCTCACAGAAAACATTTATAACAAAGGTCATGTCAAGCAATTTGTGACCACAAATCTTGCAGAGGCTACTTAGAATTTAGTCTGAACAGCAGAGGCTCATTTCACTTTCCACAAGCATTAGCATCATAAAGTTAACGTCTTCTTGTATCCATTGATTAGAAATAATGCATCTTACACAATCCGTACACTAACAGAGAATGAGCAATTACATCAGCATTAACATCCACCAGAGGAAGAAGACCAGGAGATGGTTAAACTCCAGCGAATAATTGATTTCTCCTTATCACCCCTTACCACCAATTTTGAAGTTTTAGTGCCAGGATGAAAACCTGGGATTAGCACAGCGCAGACAACTGATGGAGAGTTGTGTGTATGTAGCTGTATGCTAAGCGCCGTAAGCCCACAGTGCCTTGCTCAAAACTTCTAACATTATGTTTATCAACTCACCCATGCCTGAAGCGGGAAAAGAAAAGCACCATAATTGCGCAGAATAAGGATGCAGGAGAAATAAAGACATAAGCAAACTTGCAGCTGTTATTTCCCCCTACATAAATAAACTGCTTTGGCAAAATGTGTGCACTAGAATGAGGCTATTCCGCCACGAAGAAATGCCTTGGCACAGTACTGGGAGACAGCTACGGCATCTCTTCCAGCTTATACTGCAGTCGGAAACACACACACTCAGCCTCGTACGATGTACCAAGGGCAACCGCTCATTACAAAAGGCATTTCCAAAAAGGTGTTTCAGCTATCCCTTTCTAACTGTGAGGATCAAGGACTTACCAAACTGGACTACTTCCAGCCCCAAGAGGTTTTTTTATTGGCATCATACATAGTCCAACCGTGTAATATCCACAGATCTTTCTCGCACAAGGAATCAACTCCAGTCCCTCCTTGGATGCCATAATGACCCTAATTACCTGCACCATCAGAAGATAAACACCAGTGTACAATTGTAACACTTTGGTACCACCAAACTCTGTGAAGTCTTGCTTTCTCCAAAGGCTGTTCTTTTCAAACTTGGTTGAAGGGAAGTGACAGTTTCTCCAGTAAACATACTGAAGACCCAGCCAAACAAGCTGAGACACCAAAACCCTGAAACCCCCTGCACAGAGGTGACCAGAAAGAGGGAATACAGCTTTGTACTGTTGACAGATGTCCAAGACCAATCTTGTTAAAAAAAAAAAAAAAAACAAAAAAAACCCCCACAGCATCAGCAGAAGAAAATTAAAACATGGGGGACACCAGCTTCCAAATGCCTTCTGCTTTCGCTCCTAATGCTTCCCATCTTGGTTCTGCATGATGGCACCAACTGGAGAAAAGCACTTCATTTAAAAAACAGAACAACAGGCCTTCTTCATAGAGGAAGCACTAGAATTAAACTGGTGGCCATTGTGGACTCACCAACACAGCTACCTATTAAAATTTTAAGCATGCTATGTATGAAGATGAATATGAAGGACATTCCAATATAAGTGAATTGATCACTATGAGCCAACAGGACTCTACACAAGGACGAGATTAACTAGTCACCGACAACTTAACAGAAAATAGCAACAACAAAGAGAGACCCCTAGCCTACAGTCCAAGCTGCCTGAGGCTAAGCAAGGGTGGTTAAAGATGGGCCACTTGCAGAAACAATTTTACCCATTATCTGCACTAGGATTTTTCATTAACAGATATGCAGACTTTCCATCATTTAAAGTCCAAGCCAAGACAAGTTATCTTTGTGGAAGATAATAAAGTTGGTAACCTTTGTTCAAGATGGAGGTTTGAGTGTACTCTGAAGGGATTTCAACCTGCCTTTTACAGAGATCGTTACATTGCCTCTCAAGGGTCATGTTATAAACCAGCATATCTTTGTTTGAATAAAGGGAAAAATAATTATTTTTGTGCACACATAAACAATGTTGTTTGGCGTGGAAGATTTTTGGAACTTTAAATAGTGTTATTTTCCTAGATATTACCCTCCCCCAACAAAACCACCAGATATTTTTAACTGTAAAAAATAAAGGCTACTTCCTGCTAACAAGGCTGGAGATCACACAGTAATACACCTTTTCTGTCAGCATCTGGAAGTGACACTAAAGATGCTTTCCTGAACTGACCTTTATCCAATGCAGTTTGTGACTGAACCGAGAGACTGCGTCACAGACGTAGCTTGAAACGCTTGTACCGTCGGTGCACAGAGACCGCGGCTGCTCAAGAAGAATCCCCGGTATCGGACTTTAAATTAGGCTCCATCTGTAACGAAATGATGTTAGAAAATGGTTTCTTGGCTGACTTCCACCTCGTGGCACTGTGTGCATGCAATAACAGAAGAAAAACGCTTTTAAGAAAACAGTGACATTAACTTGCCCTGCAAAGCTTTCTTAACAAAAAGAGAGGTTGCTGGTTAGTTCTCCAAACCCTTTCATACTACCTTCTCTTCCTCCTCTCAGGCAGAAAGTCACTTCGGCAAATGACCTGGTTCTTTCCTTGATTTGTTTACTGTTTTCTGTACGCTGCTTATTCTTCCCCCCGCCTTTTTCTTTTCTTTTTGATGTTGCTTTTGCTTTACATGTCCCCATGCATAACTGTACACCATTTTGTAAACAAAAGCATCCGTGAACTTGCTGAAACTGCCCATCTCTACTGTCAAATTAAAAATATTTTTCTAATTTATATAAAAGCACGTGAGGAAAAACCACACAGCACTAAACACACCACCACGTGTTACAGAATAATTCTGCAAGCTTGCCAAAAAGCAAAGGTGCAGCAGTAGTGCTCTGTCCCAGAGCACAGCACCTTCAAAGCAGGGTGGAGGGCTCCCGCACCATCAGTCTCCTAGGGATATGAGAACCATGTTCTTCACCCCAGTAAGCACAGAAACACAGAGAGGTTAAGTGATTTGCCCAAGGCTATACTGTAAGTCACAGACCTAGGGTTAGGTTTCAGAACTCCTGGCTAATATCCTGCATTCATTTACATCTGCCCAAAGCATCTCATTTAACAGAGGCCAGATAAAGGAAGAACATCAGACCTCCTCGTGGTTAAAACAAAATCAAACATGGGGAGGGGTTTGATTAAATGCAGGTAGCATGTCACACACTCAGGTCCAATATGATTACCTATGCCACCAAAATAAAAGCCACAATAACAAAAGAGCATGGAAATAAGTTCTAGCTAACTTAAACAGAGGGCTTCAATGCAAAGCGAGCAAGTGGCTTTTTGATTCACCATCACAAACTGCAAAGCAAGGGACTAAAACATTCGCAGGCTGTCTCACAAGGGAGAATTAAATGAACAGTTTAGAAGTTACGGAAAATAATCTTTATGATACCTACAAATTAACAAAGAGACAAACACAGGCTTGGGACAGACACAAAAGCAACCATGCTCTAATACGGATGTCAGCAACAGCAACGCAGAAGCTGACAAGGAAAAACACCAAATGACCAAATACCACTTGATACCTGAACCAGACTTTGAAGAGAAAGACAAATAAAACATCAGAACCAAACAGAAAACTGTGAGCAAATCTGAGCCAGCAAAGACACTTATGCAGGGAGTTAAACCCAAGGACTCCAGCAGCAGCTACAGAGGTAGGGACTGTACAAGAGCCAGGTTAGCTGGAAGTCCCACCAACTCACTCAGGGCACCCTTCAGCCATTTACATCCAGACCCCCCACCGCACACACAAGATAAAAGACACCACACTGTTACTCATTACCAGAAGCTATTCATTGCCAGAAGCTCCCTGTACAGTATGCCGCCTTCAGTTCCAAAACATTTCTGTGGACATTCAAGCCAGTGGTGAAATGCTTCATTAGCTGCTCCATTTAACACAGCACCATTCAGAAGAGATGCTGTTTAAGCTATAGGCAGAAAGCAGTAGGAAACCTGACCAAGATACTGATTTTCTGGGGGGGTCAGAAAATGCTTTTAATCTCCCAAGTGAGTGACTGACCTCACAAGTAACTTTTCCAGTATTTTCTGCTGCAGAATTATGACAGTTCCTTAATATGGACATGTATTACTGCTCTAAAGGCTGCATAAACATTGACTAATGAGTAGTCACCCCACAACCATGAAAGCTGTTTTCCTCATTTATAGATACTGGGGGGTGGGGGGAGGGAGAACATAAAAAAAGCCAGAAGCAGAGCAACTAGCCCAAGGCCACAAAAGCAAGTCAATAAAACGGCAATATCTGCCAGAGCTCAGGGGGAAAGCTGAGCTGCATTTGTTCCCCTGCGCCTTACCTCCCAACAAATACTTATCCTGTCCTTAACCCAAAGTTTCAGACTGGGGAGACACTGTGGTAAATTCGATGATCGACTGACACACATCTTTTTGGGTGGAAGAGAGACTCAAATCACTGCCAGGGCTTAGATCAACACTGCTGAAACATGCT
>NW_009259496.1:488862-495392 GCF_000687185.1 Egretta garzetta | reverse complement strand
TTTTGTGGCAGCCCTGGCAACCATCCTGCCTGCTGGAGGTGCCCCGGAACAAACAGCACCAATGGCCTCATCCTGCTGGCACTTTGACCTCTGTGTACACTGGTGCACCTCACCCAGGAAAGCATTTAGAAATGGAGTTTAGTGGGAACTCAGGACATACTGCACTGACCAGGCGGTTCTTCCCCAGACCACCTGGATCCCTCCCTGCTCCACCTGCGGTTTCTGCCCTCACCACCCCACCCCATGCTATCCCCGAAGGCTCTTCCCTGCGTCCCGTAACCCTAGGCTGTAGCCCCATCAGTCTGTACGGTTATGGTGACCTGCTGTGATGGGTGTCACCTCAGGGCTGGTGGCTCTGCCCAGACAGACCTGGCTGGGGCTGCAGCAGACTGTTTCTCTCTCTGGGCCATTTGGGTGCCCCCCACCCCCCATCTCCTGTGCTCCTTTTGGGGGGAAAACGAGGTTTTTAGGGCATAACCTAAGAGTTAATTAACCCCCATCCCACAAATGTCCTGGGCATACCATGAGCCAAGAAAATAACGTTTGGACTGGGTATCGGGAATGGTGGTGGTAGGCAGGGCTGTTGGCGAAGCTGCTGATGGTAGCCTGCGCCGGTCTTTGCAACAGGAAGAATGGTCTAGACTCCTTTTATTGTTTTCCAGAAATCTGTTTCCTGGAATGCCATTATAATTTAGAAGTTCGTTATATAGCCCAGCTTAGAGCAAAATGGTCACTAAATGTTCCTAAGGAATAAAGAAATATTTTTTTTAATGATTATGAAATTTTTGCATGTACTTTTATTCACAAATAATACAGTTTGTGGCAAGTGAAATGCAGATATGCTTACTGATCTGATTAAGTAGAAAAAATGGAAAATATTAGCTGTCTCTTGAAGTGACGATGGGAACTGTAACATAAGCCAAATGCTCTGGTGTTTAATATGCTCTTTCTGCAATAACGCTTTCCATTTTCTGCTCGGTGGCTGGCCACTGTAGGTTGAACATGTGCTTCTACCATGTTTTCTTTCTAAATCAGCCCAGCTTCTTTATTTTCTTTTAAGTGAAACTTTATTTATTTTCTATTTGACCTTATTTGTATAAGTGAAACCCCCAAAACTTTACTGAAAATCATTTCACTGCATTCTGTTCCTGCTTTTGTTTTGCCACGCCTGTCCTGGCAGCTCTGTTTTTGAAGCTGTGTATGCTAATGCAAATTGAGACTAATCTACCAGCATCCACAGTGCCGTATCTCATGAAAGACAGGGTAAAAGCTGCTGCTATGGTGTCATAAAACCTGTTTGTGACTTCTGGATCTGTTCTTGTTACGGCTGTATCTCTCTTTTACACTTTGTGTTACCACTGTTGATGTGTTCTGCAGTACCTGCAGACACTGTGGGAGCGCCTAGGCAGAGAACTGAGTCATATCACCAGGTACCATTACCAGATTGTCGTTTTGTCCTGCTGATGTGATGACCGGGAAGGTCTGGGTGCGTACGCAGGCTGAGGCTGCTGCTGCACGAAGCAGTTGTCTCTGCTCTCGCATCCCAGTTACCCTGTACCATCTCCTTACAGCGCCTTGCTCGTCAGCGGCAACAGTCTCGTGCTGTCACGGTGAACTGCATCAAGGTGGTTAATGAGGCTGAAAAAGTCACTTCTGGTTTTTTGCTAGGTAAAATTTCACCAGGGCTGGTTCCCTCATCCAGGCTGTTCAGATTATCTGTGAACGTAAATGTTTGCATTGCATGGAGCAGAGAGTGGTAGGAAAGTGGGTGGAGGAACGTGGTTGGGGAAGATGCTCAAAATTGGAAAGAAGTGACATTTGGGCAGCAATAATGGTTTAAATGCACACCGAGTACAGCTTTGGGATCTTTGCTGTGCTGTGAGTTTGCATGGTTTGGGTTATTTTCTCTTCAAGAGCCAGCTGCTGTATTCCAACTCCACTGCTTACCCACAGAAGGTAGCAACAGAGCTGCGGCTAGTGCTTGCAAGAATTTCCAATGTTGGCATCCATTTTAAAACTGCCTGCCTCTTTGGCTGAAACTTTCCGTATCGATCAAACCTAAGTGGAATGAAAAGCTTCTTCATACACCAGAATATTTTAGTAATGCACAATACCCTTGTCTTGCAATGGGTAAGGAGGAAACATAGTTCCCTGGAAGGCATCCGGGTTGCTCCCCTTCATGCAGACCCCCTGCTGAAGAGGACACAATCCATGTTTAAACACGGTGAGGTTCAGGTGACTGTATCCAGGAAATCGTTTCTATGCGGCTGTAGTGATACCAGTGTCTGATCTGTTGCACCTTTGTAACTCGAGTCCTATTACAAAGATAAGTGAGAAAGACCACAGCAGAATTTCTTCCATTCTCAAAATGAAAAATGTGCTTGGTACCTTAACATGTGTTCTTAGTGGGGCATAGCGCTAGTCTTATTATTGAACAGGTACACAAGCGGGGGGGCGGGGGAAGAAAAAGCTCGGTATCTTGCAGGTTTTTAATCGATGCACCATCAAACCATCATATCTTTTGATCCCTTGCTGCAGGCTTAGCTAATAAAAGTGTGTTTGATCATTATGCATACGGGAGAACCTGGCTGAGGTTAACACTGTTTAGCTATTCATTTATGAGTATCTGTTGCAGAAATAGAATCTGCCCGCTTGTGGATGCTGCTCTATAATAAAAGTGATCTTTGTTTTGGACTGACAGATATGTAAGAGATTGCTTGGTTTATTTTTCAGTAGCAACAATACTCAATTTTCCTGTGCCAGAAGAAGTCTTGTTCAAATAGACTTTTGTTCCCTAGACCTAAAATGGGATGCTGGATTCCAAAGTTGCGTCTTTCAGCACCTTTCTCTTTTCCTACCTGCCTCAAATTCCTCACACAGGAATAAAAATAAAGCTAATTAAATATCAGTAACATTTTGGCTTAACAAAACAGCAGAGGTTCCCTTATGCCTTTGACAGTTCCATTTCTGTGCAGGAAGTGAACTCATGTCCAGGGCTGAATGTTTGGTTTCTGCATCAGTTTCTATCAGGTGGCTGTATGCACAGCTAGGTTTGCATGATTCCCTTTGAGGAAGACGATTATTAGAGATAAAAAGGCCCCTTAATGGTGATTAATTGCTATAGCAGTGATTAATGGCCCAGTCCAAATATTACTTTTTACACCTAACAAAGTGGTGGTCTGTGCTTGAGGGAAATGCAGCAGCTGTTCTGTAAATCGTGGGCATGATGAAGGAGCTGCTGCTGCTCACAAACCCTGATCTTGGTCAGTCCCAGCAAACATCTTCAATTCTCTTCCTGGATTTTTCTCCTATATACCGCCTTCCTCTCCCTTATTCCTCAATCTCATCTTTCACTCAGGCCCCTTTGCCCCAAAATAGCAACATGCTCTAGTAAAAAAAGCACTCGTTTCTTCTCTCGTTCCCTCCCTCCTCTTTATCCCAACTTGTCAGCATTTGGGACTCACCACGTCAGATCCGAGATTTCCCAGGAGGTGAGAAGGACTTGAGCAGACACGGTTCTTGCCTAGCGTCCCCGTGCTGCCAGCACAGCACAGCTACCGTAATGTTTTGCATCTGCCAGGCGGGCTGTTATTTTTCCCATCAATCTCTTACAGATTTCTGTACAACCCCCAAGGTAAATAGAAAGGTGCATGACCTGAGTTGGTTTGGTTTCGTTGTAATCCTCATCACCAGACTGTTCTAGAACTTCAGACATTCATTTAGTTTTTGAGAAGTGGGAATCATGGCTACATTTTGCATAGGGAAAAAAAAAGACGACACAAACACTGCATTTCTTTTTTCTTCAAATCATACTAGCAGTTTGTGGCTAAGCTTGAAATAGCACCCAAAACTTCAGAGTATTGGTCTAGCCTCTCAAAACCGAAAGCTATCTTTTGTTTTGGTCAATACAGTCCTTTTCAGAATGAGCTGCGTAGAATAAGTTTATAGCATTACAATAGCAACCCTTGGTTGTCAATTTTAATGTTGGGGTTTTGTTAAAGCAACGAGCACATCTTGGTTTTAGTAACCGAGTGCAGTCAAAGCAGGGTTTGCTCCTGCTGTTAACTGTTTGTTCAAAAACATGGGTGGGCGCTTGGTTTGTGCCTGACACTAATAGCCGATCCTGTTTATCAAGGGTTATACGTATCGGTAATCATATATTTAAGCAGTTGCATAACACATATTTATTCACATTCTTCTTTGAATCATTTCCTAACATGTGGAAAGCGGGGAATGATGTGTCTTTTCTTTCATGTTTTATATATAACTCCATTCTTGAAACCTGCCGTTTAACTAGAAAAGCTCGTTTAGGGGGCTGAGAAAGGCTTTAGCATTGGGATATTAAACACATAATGCAGCTACGCCATCCCGGCATGTTCTCAGTTTACTTTGTCTGGGTTTATTAGACAAAGATGGACTGTTAGTTTGTGAAATGACCAATTACTTCTGCCCCAGGCTTCATCCTTGCAGACAGATTTCTTAGTGCAGAAGCCATCCGCTGGTAGGACCCATTGCTGCAGCGTTCCGGGGAAGACGAGGACCCCAAGCCTCGCAGCCATCCTGTGCGCCCCGGGCAGGACAGTATCCGCACCCGGCCAGGGTCCCCTGGCAGTACAGCCCAAAGCCCAAAGCCTTTGGAATTCCAGTTTGAAGCCTCCCTGATTCACAGGCTCGATGAGTATTAGTCATTAAAATCAAGAAAAGGGGTGGTTCATTTTGTGCCACAACCTTAACAATTCTAATAGCAGAATAGTCTCAAGTTTTGCACGTTTTTTTTTGTGGGGGTTTTTCAAAGCTTGTTACTGTAAAAATGAAATTGTCATTAATGGGGTGAGCAAAGAGACTTTTCAAGAGTAATTCCCGATGCAGGGGCTGGGTCATGCAGCCAGGCACAGAAGCAGGCATTCCCCCTTTGCTTGCTCGCAGGTGAGTGGTTGTAGCGCAGGTTTCTTCAGGATGTTCATCTCCGCACGGACACATTCTCCTGCCTGATGTTTTGCACTTGCTAGAGATGGCTCTGCTTTAAATGGGGTATCCCTTCCAATTTGATTGTTAATTAGTGGTGCTGGGGTTAGTGCAGCTCAGCAGGGGATTCCACAGCGATGAAGTGCCCGCTAAACTGCGCTTAGAGCACGCCTCATTATTCCCTGTTTTAAGGGGTGTTCTCTTATATCATGCTTATATGCATAAAGAAATCTTAATGCGATTTTCACGGCATAGTCATAGCAATGTGGAGGAAGTTTGACCCCTGCATTCTACAGAAATTGAAGTCTCATCTGCCATTCATCGACTGGTAGCTGTTGCTCATTTGTTATTTGAAATTACTTTTATTATCAGTTTATTAAGTGATTGACTATTAATTGAATGGATTCAGTGTATTTATTAATTGAAATACTTGCGGGATGCTTGATAGTGATATCAGAACGCATTTTCCCCCTCTGCCTGCAGGAACGGGACACCTGAAGGTGTCAGACGATGTGCAGGTCCCTGTTCCCTCTGTGCAGGTGCTGTAGCGCGGCTGTGAACCGCCTCCCAGCTGGAATCCTGCGCAGGGTGGCGTCCTCCGCAGTGCGAGCTCACATTTTACCCGTCTGCGTTACGTGCCGCAGTCGGTTAGGAGATTCCCAAATCCGAGGGGGTTTGCCCTGGTGAGCACTGTCGATGGAGCTCGCTGCCGCCTCGGTTTTGCCTTACTGTGCCTGCCAACGCCCCCATCTCGTACTCCGGCGTTGGCGTGGTCCCGCTGGCGGTGCCAGTGGAAGGTGACCCGTCGCGGTTCCAGCGCGCTGGTAACACATGCGAGCCCGGGTGACGTGTGTGGAGGCGCGGTGGCGCGAGGCTGCAGCGTACACCGTAGCACAGTGGCTTTGCAAGGGAGCTTCAACTAGCAGCAGGCTCCATTTGGAACTGTGTCCGTTGCTGGGAATAAAATTCAATTCCAGTTCCAACTATTGAAAAAATCTTGTTTCCTATACATCCCTTTTCCTGACTCTGATCCATCAGGTGCATAAATATGGATTTTATGGAAGATCCTGTTTCTGTAAACCCCCCTCTTCGCAGTCAAGCAAGCTAGGGATGTTTCGCGTGAGGAGAGCAGCTTTTTTCCCCCAAAGTGATCTGGTTGTAAAATCAGAGCTTAATGTTTCTAACAGGTACAGAAGGAACCCCTGGCTCCATCTGTTTCCTAATCTACGATGCAATTGTCGGCTTTTAAAGCAAATAATGTTTAATCTCATCTGCAAAGACTATACCGAATATTATCTGAGATTTATTTTCATAAACCACGAATGCAACGAGTAAGTCAGTGGGTGATTTTTAGAGAGAAGGAAATCCGCCATTCAGACCCACTGGTTCGGTGCATTTTATGGACGAATGCTTTTCCTGGAATGAAAGGGTTTTTTTAGCAAAAGAAAAAAAGAAATAACAGACTCGCCGTGTTGTCACTCCGCGTCCCCGGCCCGTCGGGAGCGCCCGGCCCAGCGTTGTTCCCTCCTCCGGCCAGGAGGCGGCGAGGCGCACCGCGCCGCCGG
>NW_009259496.1:483003-488128 GCF_000687185.1 Egretta garzetta | reverse complement strand
GAAAGGGCTGTCAAGCACTGGAAGGGGCTGCCCAGGGAAGGGGTCGAGTCCCCAGCCCTGGGGGGATTTAACAGCCGGGCAGACGAGGTGCTTGGGGACGGGGCTTGGGGGAGGGATGGCAGGGGCAGGGGAGCGGGTGGGCTGGGGGAGCTGAAAGGGCTTTTCCAACCCAAACAATTCTGTGATTCTAAGGTCATGCCGTCATGCCAAGGGGCTCACGCAAGCGGATGTCACCCGGGCTTTCCCGCTGGTGGCCGCCTGTTCTCGCCTTTTCCTTTGCACTGGCAGTAGCCTTGGTGCATCTGGGCGGTGAGCTGGGTCCGCAAAACCACCAGGCTGAGAACGAAGGAATGAGTGGAGACCAGAAGAGGGAATGCACAGGCACCCGTTCTAGCAGCAGCTTGGATTTATGCAGCACAAAACAGATTTTTCTTGAATGAGTGGAATGACCGAGAGATGGTGCGTCAGAGTTCAGTCCTCTGGAACTGGATTTGCAATCTATTGTTGTGTCAAGCAGCTTTGTAAAATAATTGTTATTTGCTTTGAAGGTTTCTATGAATTCACCTCTGGGACATGTAGAAGCGGGCAGACTTTTCAGGGGACAGGTACTAAGCCGCCTGGAGATTCAGCCTCACTAAGTATGGGCTGGAGCAAAACAGCTCAACCTCAAGACAGCTACCTTTGTTGCACGCTTTTGAGAATCTTGACTGTGAAGTTTTAAAATAATGCTTTTAAAGCATTAGATATATTTACTGTCACTTAAGATTAGTTCAGGGAGCGGAAGGGAATGGAAATCCTGCAGGGTTAGGATAAATTTCAGACGGATGTTCAGCTGTTGCGGTGCTTTGTGAGTTACTGAAGTCTGTGCAGTTACAAATGATGTTGGTTGCGATGATAAACTCAGCATAGTAGAATATACCCGTGCTCTCACAGAAATACTTGGAAATGAAGGACTCTTGGACAAGACCAAGGAACTGAAAAGTGAGCGACCCGATTTCTGTGCCTGTTTTCATCCTATTTCCTTTCTGAACCAGGGAATTTGCCAGTGACCGCCGTTAGGGTTTGACTGTGACAGTGGGCCAGGCGATTGTGCAAAGAGAAGGAGAAGTGAAGCAGGGGCTTCTCCCCACACCAGCCAGCGTTAGACCTCTCTGGAGACAGGCAGACATCTGCTGCTCCTGCACTTTGATGGGACCCCCTTGCACCTCCATGGGTTTTGTCAGGCAGGTTCGAAATTCAGTATCTGATACAGTTTTCATGGACGGTAGTTTCTTTTTCTTTCTTCTTTCTTCTTTTTTTGCAGAAGAAGCTGACATGAATTAGCCCTGGAGCCATGCTAGCGTTTAGGCACTTCATTCCTACTCAGGCTCCCGTTGGGTATTTCAGAGGGAAATTGAGTTTTGCTTGCAGGTTTGCCAGCATTCGCTGTCTGTGTAAAGCGGCGTAGGGACCGTTCCACAGGCGCGGTCTGCGCGGCCCCTGCCTTGGGCGAGTGCCACTGCTTGTTTGGCTGGGTTAAACAGGCAAAGACGTGACAACTGTAGTCTTGTGTTGCAGACTTCAGGTTTTACCTTGGGCCTTAGATTTTCTTACAGGACGCGTCTCTGGACCCTTTTGAAAACTGGAAGTTTGCCATCAGGGTACGCTTAGGAAGGCTGCATTTTTCAGGGTTTTTTTTAGTGTAGAGGAATTTTTTCTATTATTTCTCCCTGTGAGTCTGTGTTTCCGCAAATCAAAAGTCAGTATTTTCTGACTGTCACTTTTCTTTTCTGCAATCTGTACAGCGAGCTGTCTTTTGTGATCTTGATGCATCTCTCCTGAAGGGAGCATTACTCCTGTTTAGCTCACGTGTAACGTATTGCACTGCTCATCGCTGAGCAGTTGGGTTTGTGTATTGTTGGGTTTGTGACCTGCATTGTTGAATGCACAAAACTGTGCGCATTTTGGGTCATTTGCTGCTTTCATACTTCCTGAGGGAAGGTAATGTATGTTGGCTTGACGGAAGCGGCAACAAAAATCTGCTATTATTTTACGTAGCTTACAGAGGGAATCTGCCTTGTGCTTCCCTGCAGCTGCTGCCAGAGGCACTTCTATGATCAGGAATTACTGTAATGTTGTTCATAGAGTCCTTTGTGCAGGGTGTACTTAGGACTGTTATCCCAGATAGCATACATTGCTTATTAGTGTACTCCTGACCTGCTGGCCTGCTAGGAAGATGGGAGACACCAGTCTGCCAGGCAGCTTTAGCAGTAATTCTGTGAAAATGCGCTGTAACAATGGAATCCCCCAGCACAAAGAAAGGTATTAAAGCAATAATATTACTTACGAGTTCAAAGTATTCCCCAAACATTAAATAATCCTTAAAGTAATTCCAAGAGGTACCTTCTAGCAAAGTAATTTCAGTGACTTAAATGCTGCTGCGCACTCTGGCAGGCATTGAATAGGATTACGAGAAGAAAGTGGAAGAACACCGCAGCCAAATGATTGTGGCTGCAGGCTGTGCATCCAGATGCTCCTAATGGATTATTGTGTCCTGGACTCGTACCCTGCAACTGCTCTCTTGCCACACAATCTGGCACGTCTGGACAAGCCGCCACAATTTTAAGACATAAAAGCGATAACAGGTTATGTGGAATTATTTTTTTTCTATTTCAAGAATAGTTTGTAACACCCAGCACTGTGTGGTAAATCATATCTTCACAGAGATTCCCTGCACACGTAGGCCCTGGGCAACAAGTAAGGAACCACGGCTGTACTCGTGAGCAGCCCACGGTTGTGCTGCCGCCGGGCAGCATCAGGCGCTGCGGTTTAGCCGCACAGTTCAGCTCTGGGACTGGGTCTGCAGCTGGCTCTAGGACTCGCAGTATTTATCCACCACGGAGCAGCACCCCTCTGTTTTACCAGAGACATGCCATGTGAAAGTGAGTCAGTTTGTTTGTTTTTAAGGGAAGTGTCTGCTTTTAGCAGCCTCTCAAGAGTCATTTTATGTAACATTTTCATGAGTGGGCTTATATCAACAGCCATAGCTATATATATTTTAGAGGCATTACAATGCAGTGGCCACATATAGTCCTTCTAAAAAACTTGTCACAGCATCCTTCTTCTTTTCCTGTCTTGTAGCTTCTGTGGTTCTTTTGCAGGCTGCGTATCTTTTGTTTGTGGGTGCTGTGCTTTGTGCATAACTTGATGTGTGTACATGAGGGCAGTCAGCAGGGCAGTGGGCATTTTCCCACTGGGGGTTTGGTGCAGTTTAGCATTTAGCCAGTGGAGCACTCATGTTCAGTCAAAGAAGGATTTCAAATAGTAATGGCAAGTTTGCGTCCGTTTAACTGAGGTTAAAAAATCTGTTCAATCTTTGCTAAAATACAAGACAGGAACGGATGGGACCCTGGGTGCTCTACTTGCCCTGGTAACACTTAGCCCTTCCTTTCAGAACTAGAAGAACTTGGACCATAGCGCCCGGGCTCCTCACCATTTTCATATGGGTTGAAGGTGGTGTTGGAGCCTTTGTACGGGGCACTGCAGTGTGGCATCTTCTATAGCTGCCTCATTTTTATGTTCCCTCTGAGCACTGGAATTTTTCAGGGTGCTCTTGAACTGCAAAGCAGAGAAAATCACGTATTTAGTGCTGTAATAAATGAGAATTTATTATTATCAGGCATCTACACAGTAAAAGTATATCCCCCTTTGGGGTTTGCTTTTTTTTTGATAGGCATTTGGAGTAAATTCAAGATTTAATATGCAGAGAAGCATGAGCTAACTAGAAATTAATTCGCTCATACTACTTTAAGCCCCCATTACTTCTTAAAATGGCTTATTTATGATGTTAGAGGTTGATAGCATTCATTTGATTAAACTCCCAAAGTAAGCAAAGCAGAAATGCCTAAGCACTGGATTGCTGGTAAATGTGATTTACGCTTTATGTGGGGTGTTCTATAAAAATGTTGGCAATTTTAATGTAGACACATCTGTGTTAAATTTTTGCAGCTTCTCCAAAGTGCTGCTATTTGGACAAAAAAATATTCAATAATATATTTATATTACAAGTGTGCACCCGCATAAACATGGGTCTTTTGGTTGATTTGCTTAAATACAGTGTCTTGGAAACAGACCCTTTTATTCCAAGTTTCACAGAGGGAAGGATGTCCTTGTTAGATTTGGTGAGTTAGCATCTACTGGCTTAGCTTGCTGCAAAGACAGATTTATTTTAATTATTTCAGCTCTTGCTGCTGCTAGCTAAACCAGACTGTCTCTGGTGTACAGCCCATCATCTGGGCTGCTTGCTGGGGGATGGTATTTTGGTCCATCCTGAGTACACTGTGGCTTTGAAACTGTAAAGATATGTCCATCAAAGCATAAAAATGGGTGGGTAGACCCACAGTTTTTTTGTCTTTGTTGACTATGTAAAGATGTATAGTCATCTACAGAGTTGTGCACACTTAAGTTTTTAACAACAGAGAAGACTCCGTACCTTCACTAATGTCTTTTTTCTCTCTATGCTAATCCTCCTCCCACTCAGCGAGAAAATTAACTGCAAAGGTTTACACAAATGTCACATTATAAGACTTACTCTAGAATAATTTAACGGATCTCTGGAGAATTATTCCTGACTCTTGCTTGGGTAGGTTGGGAATCGGGTTCCCTCACATAAACCAGAAGTTAGGTTCTGGTTGACATTGGCTGATTCGCGTTGCCTGCAGATAGCGTCTGCCTAACAGGGTCCTTCCAGGCTGTGTGGTTTTTTTTCCCCACAACTGGAATTCTCGGTTAAGGCTCCACTTCCGCTAGTGATGCTGCCCAGCTGCTGACCCCACCATGCTGCTGGAAAGCCTCAGAGCTGCAAGTCCCTGGAAATAAACAGTAAGGAAATAATGACATAACCATTTCATAAATATCTTACTATTTTCTATTCTTTCAGCACATAAATGGCAACCACCTTGCTCTCAGAATTACTGCAGATTATCGTCTCGGCAGAGAAGCTCCAAAGAGCCTGACTTAAGTGGATTGAGATGTCCTGTCCCCAGCTTCCCCCTGCCAGACGTTAACATCCCTGTAAGTGTCAGCAGAAAAGGCTGTGTTCAGAATTTAAAAAATAAGACAAGCAAAAAATATTTCTCTGGTACAG
>NW_009259496.1:476990-482897 GCF_000687185.1 Egretta garzetta | reverse complement strand
TAGCTTAAGACTTTTTATTTCTAATGGATTTGTAGGTCCCCCTTGCTGATGAAGATTTATCTACAGATCTTTCAGTGCCAGAGGAGGATTTTGCTCTTCTGAGGGTTGTTTGAGTCAATGAGATATGGGATCCCTGCCCTGAAGAGCCTGTCCTGCCATTGGCATTATCTGTTACCTGGAGGGTCTTCTGGCAAGAGGAGGTATCACTCACTGCATTCTTCTGGCTCTTCTTCCAAGCACACCAGATGGAGGTGAATGTAGAAACGCCAGGGAAACAGTCTCCACATGATGCTTAGCCAGTCAGGACTGAATTTTATCTGGAAAGATCAACATCCTGAGTTACGAACTCCTTTTCAAACAGAGCTGACACCCTGTCTCTCCTGCAGCATACAATGTTTCATCTCTGAAAATACCAGAGGAGCTTTACTCTTGGTTCTCTTGGGATTGTGGTTCTAGTGCATTAACATTTGTACCACAGGGAGTACTAAAAAGACTCAAGAATAGGAGCTGGAGAGATAAGGATGCAGTGCTACTAATACTTTGTCTTATTTCACAAGAACTGCTAAGTTTGTTGTCCCAGCTGTGCTCAGCTTTTGCTTTTTCCTGTGCCGTTGGTGGTGAAAGGAAACAAAGGCTTTATCTCAAACGTGAGCTGTGGTGGAGTTCAGAACAGACACCGACACCCTGAACCCAGGCACTGAATTGGTTCATACACATTTGCATTATGTCCTACCAGCGCCCTGGCTAGGATGTCTGTGGATCCCAAGTGGCTGCACAAGTAAGCAAAAGTTCGGCTCCTCCTAGCAAAGCAATAAAAGCGGGGCTACGCTTGTTTATCCTTCTCCAGAGGTTACAATTTCATCATTAAGCTTCCTGCTTATATCACTGGACTCATATAGGTGATAATTCCATGTACTCATCAAGACCCTGTTCGTCAGTGGATCCTTAGATAGTGTTCCACCGTCCTGCACGTGTTTTGGTGTGCTAAACATAATACCTTTACATATCCACTCACCTCCCTGCGCACTTGTCCTCCCTCACGTGCACGTCTGAGCATTCTCTGTATGTGTGGCCATTTCCTAGGGAGACCAGCTTGGGTTGTGTGGAGGTCAAGCTGTGGTCTGAAAAGCAGGCCTTCCTCCGTGTCTGGTGAAATACACTGACTGCAAATTCTAAAGAATTTGGGAGAAAGCGCTTCCTTTTCTAATCGTCCTTTACTTTACCTCACTATCCTGTACCTATTAATTGAATCTGGGGAGGAGAAAAGGACATTCAAATTCAATCTGAAAATATTTGCATGCAATACTGCAAGGCTTTCAGGGTAGTTCTGAGCTGCTGATCTCCCCCGGTTTTCCACTGGAAATGTTATGTCCCAAGCTAGCAATGTAAATACCTACAGCAGCATGAATAAGCAAAAATGACTGGAGACATTTTATCTGTCCAAAGATACCTTCTAGTTCTGTTTTGGTTGTTTCTGAACTAGTAGAAAAAGCTCTCAGAGGCAGCCCCAGTTACTGTTCCATGTTTGGAAGCGGAGAGCTGGGCGGCACAGTCCTTGAATGAAATACCTCTCCGCTCTGCCAAGAACTGATCGGGCAGAAAGGCCTGACTTGTCTCAAAGCTGTTCCCAAATGTTTACAAGAGAAGGACGAGGAGAGGGATTAGACTTTGCAACAGCTTCTTGGCAATATATGATGGAGGTGGTGTGCTTCAGCCAGGCAGCCTGTTTGAAATCGCCCCTTGTGAGCTATGCTTCTGCCACTTCTGCTCTCTTTCCTGGGAGCCACATCAAAGGTGTTTGGCTTTGCAGCCCGTTCTCCTGCTTGCTCAGGCACAGACCTGTCCTTTAGCTCTGCTCCTACCCTCCCTGGCCTTGCAGGGGCCTTGCATTCCAGCTGCAGCTTTCGGATGCTGCTTTTACCCAGCGCTGCTGCAGACAGCACTGCTTGTGCTACCACAGGTTTTGTGACTGCCAAATGCTCGACTTTCCCACAGCACCCTTGCAGCTTATGTATTTTTTAAAATGTGTATAGCTTATTATTTTAGGAGGCTTGATTATAATCTCACTCTTATTTTCAGGTAAAATACTGAATATGCTCCAGTAATGCTGAAGGAGTAGAAGATACTGGCATGAATTTGCAGCATTTCCACTCTTGTCTTTGCAGGATGGATAAGATATTTCCCCTACTGCATACATGCAGTCCAGAGTCAGCAGGGACATCATCTCCAGCGAACGAGGGCCGAGCAGAAGTTAGCTGAGAGGCCTACAGGCTAATGGCGAATGCTTCCGCTGCCAGCAGAAAGCTACTGCTTTGCTGTTGCATGTTGTCAGGCCAAGGATCAAGCGGCCTACACAAGAGGCTTACAGGTTAGGAAAATGAATTCCAGTTTCAAGAGTCTTTCAGTCCGAGAAAGTGCTTAGTTATTAATGAGTCCTCTATGGCTCTGCAAGAAGGATGTTGGGAAAATATACATATGGAATGAAATCCTGAATTACTTTAATTTCTTCGGAGGCAATATTCTGAAATGAGAAGTGAAATACTCAGTAAAGCACCTAACAAAGGAAGTCAAATTTCCCTGTACCAAAATCTGTATTTGTCTAAAAATTCAGTGGTTTTCTTAGCAGCATAGAGGATGAGCAGCTTAGGAATGCTGGACTAGTCCCACGCTTAAGTCCCTCTACTTAACACAGGATTGCATTTTGAAATGCTCTGGTTTGCAGAGCAGCGGTGGTCTGTGAGTCCCTGATTAGTTATAGGCAAATAGCCCACATAAACATGAAACATAAAAAGGGCAATTATAGATATGGGTATTCAGTGGTCTAGGAAGAAAATTGAGTTGACTACTGTCCATGAGGCCAAGAAGTTTAGGAGATGCTGTAAAGAAATGTAAACTTACTACAGAAATAAATAATAAGGGTAGCTAAGGTTTTATGTCAAGAGAAAACATCACAGGTTTCACAAAATGTGGTTTTGGCCATTTATTGTTTGCCAGGTTAAGTGTCTTAACTCCCTGTATGGCTGATGAAGAAAGAAATGTCCATGAGCATAACTGAGAGGTTGGGTGGCTTGAACTGATTCCTCTTTGGAGCCCAGATTTGCTCCATTTGTTGTGAAGAGCTTGTTTTTCAGTGGGCTGACATCACAGCCTGGTCTTGGCTCACCCCATCCCCATGGCCCTGCCTGGCAGTCCTGGGCTGTGGCAGTACGTGTGGCCTTCATTTTAAAAGAAATATCATTTCTGTTATTCCTTATTTTGCAGGCATGTTTAGGAGAAAGGCATCCCTGCTCCAAGGTGCACAAATAACAGAGTACTGAGGAGGCAAAAAGAAGTCCAGAGGAAACTCTGTGTTCTGGAGAGTTGATTTCAGTGGGCGTTAGACCTGTGGGACAATGGCAAGATCCTGAAAAACCCAACCTACCTGGCACGTAAGCATGACCCATGCAAATTCCTCCTTTTTCAGGGTGAGACTTTTCAAAACAATTTGAGTTTCTATGTTTTGTGCAATACTTAACCCCACTCTTTTCTTTATTGTATTTTGTGCACATTTTGAACCTGTGTAGCCACTCAGACTCACATACACGCATCAGCTGTGTGACTCACTCTTTAAACATTACTTAACCCACAAAAACGAATATTGATTTTGCGTAACACACCTCTGGCAGAGAGTGCTTTTTGCAGAAGTTTTTGTGTGAATTAGAAGAATCTGGGATACCCTTTGTAGACTTGTTTCATGCCTCAGTGTTTAACTCACGACTCTGTAATCTGGTTTCATCTTCATGGCTTTATGTACCTCTCACCCGCCTACATCTCAGATTTATTTTCCTCCTACTCACCCTTTTGCTCACTACACTCCTCCCAGTTCTCCTCTAACTAATCCCTTCTTCTCATTTTCCTCTTCTCTGTTTTGTTCATTTCCTCTTCTTCCCTTGTCTCTGGTGCTTGGAGCGTCTAGCTGGTAGGATGCTTGGCCAAGGGTCCGATGTGGACTTTACAACCAAGGGTGAAGTGCCTTTCAGAGCTCCTTGAAAGACTGACACTGAGTGCTTCCATGAGTATTTTAGTGTACGGGTTTTCTCAACTGTTATTCCTTATCCCACGCCAGAGCTCTCTTGTAATGTTAATCCCAAGTAGCAGGACTAGATGGCTTTTGTCAGCCTTATGGAGATACGCTTACAGATCTGTGTAGGTATAGTGGTTGTTATGACAGCTATCACCAGATATCCCTGTGATACGTACTCATAAAGTGCTTATTTCTCATGTGCACAAAATGCTCGGGGTTGAGAAAACCTGCTGTTATGTGAGGTTGTTTGGACATGGTAGCTCTTGGAAAAGGAGCTGGTGAGTAATCAGTGAGGTCCATCTCCAATTAAGGCTCCTAAAGTACAGTTGCTCTCTTGGAACAAGGAATTGGGGCAATTGCCTGCTGCTTACGGTACATAAAAAGGCTATTTAGAGTATACCCCATGGCTGTAGCTCACGCTGCTTCTTTGTTGAGAAACCAGCCTACAAGCCCTGGAATTCAGCTGCTGAGCAAAAGTACCATACTGGAGGCAGAATACAATACTTGTGAAAGATGAAGCTAAAGCACAACAATGTTCAGGCAGATACATTCAGTTAAGCAATTTATCAAAACTGGTTGCACCTTATAGTCAAAATGTGGAAAAGCCGAATAAAGTAACAAATCATTTGGATTTTTACAATACGTTCCATAATTAAATTCCAAATGTAATCTAATATTAGAAAGGGTGTGTAATCTTGTGCATACTATTAGTTTAAATATGGAATCAAATGTCTTTGTGGCAGGTCTTTATAAAGGACACTAAAAAAAAAAGGTATTTTTAATTAATTATTAGAAGGCTCCATATCTGTGTTTTGAAGAGAAACACTGCTGCTCACAAATCATCTTCATCTCCAGTCTCTGGGGAAAGCTTGTGCTTTTCCTGTTACACCGCCTGTATCTCAGCCCACCAGTTCTGCACCTTTACCCCTCTGATTCTCCCCCATCCTGCTGGGGGGGAGCAAGCGAGCAGCTGGGGGGGCTGCGCTGCCCACCGGGGTTAACCCACAACACATAGCTCCCGCTGCAGCACGTACCTAGTGCTGTGTGCTGGCCCAGCTCCACATTCATTCATATATATTTTTGCTGTGATCTCATTAAGAGGCAGACACCCAGTCTGCATTTATGGCTAGTATTATTGATGATACACAAATGCATTTGCAGCCTGAGCGTAAGTTAGACAAACAGTGTGAGAACACAGATGGAAAATATTTCAGCTCTATTTTACACATCATTGATTTCATGGTATGCATCCCAGTTTCCTCAGCCTGCAAATGAACTGTTTATACAGATAATTCAACTAACATACAGATGACGGATTAATTTTCATGCTGCAGTCACACTAATGAAAATTCTATCGCAATACTTACGAGTTTCTTTTACATTCTAAACTATTATTGCTGCAGTATTCATTGCTACACTATTCCCATGTTTTAAGATTCTTTGACAAGTTCATTTAATAAATTGTGCTATTACAATTTTCTTTGGTTGAATGCACAGAAATTCTTAAAAGCAATACAAAACTAAATGGAAGCAAACAGCTCATTAAACACTAATATCTAAATGCCTCTGCTTGAGCTGATGGGATTTATGCCATATCCTGACAATCACACCGTGGGGCTGGAGCCTAATCTTCCATCCCTTTCAGAGTGCTGCTGTTATTTTCTGTGCCCAAGGATCTTCCAGGGGCTCCAGGCTAACTTTCTGCAGCCAGACAACAGAGAAGGCAGGTGACTTGCTCCTTAACAAAACTTGGCTTCGCTATAGCTGGGAGAAGACTAAACCCTTTGGCTTCACACGAAACCGCCCCCCCCCCCCCCAACACAAGGAGACATTTGCGGTGTTGT
>NW_009259496.1:465355-476790 GCF_000687185.1 Egretta garzetta | reverse complement strand
CCCCCCCCCCCCCCCCAACAACATGAGAATAATTGTGCTTGTCTTAATGTTTTATTCAAGAACAGGTATTTTCTGAAAGATTTTATCTGGGGCCATTACCTGGAGGAAACCACAAAAGGTCACTTTTTTCCAAATCTTCACAGCCCTGTATTAATATGCTTGAAACCTTGTTTAGGGCCAAGGTGTTTCCAGCAGAGCACACCTGGCCAAGGTGAGTCTGTCAGTCTGTCAGTGTTGGTGCTGCTTTTGGTGGAAGTGAAGGGTGTTGGCTTCCATGAGACTTCCTGCGCTGCTCCCAGCCTTAGCACCACTGGGAGGCAGGCCAGGTAACAGCTTTGAGGGAAGAAGCAACTGCATAAGTCCTTCATTTTAAAAAAAAGTAATCCTTTTACTGTTTTCTCTGGCTTCAGTAAAATTAGTTCCTGTTTACCCCAATGTGTAATCTGAGTGAAGTCCTCAGGCGTTCTCAGACCACTGAGTTCTCTGCAGGCTGCGGCTGAGCGTACAAACCCGATGTAAGAGGCGTGTCAGTCGGTCTCAGATGGCCGAGATAGAAGAGGGCGAAAAGGCTGGTTTCTCCATGACGTAGAAAACCAAACATTAAAAACTGTAGGGAACACTAATAAGGTTTTGCATTTCTGTCTCAGGCTTTTTACCTGAAGACCTCCACGTGCCTTGGTAATGCTCCAGAGCCTCTGTTAGTCTTGCCTTAATTTACACAGACAAAATGAAGGCACAGAAATGGTCGAGGTCATTGCTACTGTTTAGAGAGGGAGATCAAACCTCTCTATGACAGGAAAAAAGATGGTGGAGCTGAAATTTCTTGACATACCCCCTTGGAGTAGATTGCATGTTATTAATTGTATGTTTGTCACATTTTACAGGGTCTAAAAGGTCATGTTTTGGGGATCACTGCTGCTCCTCCTGAAGCTTAAGGCATGATCAGGCAGGGCTGTGACTCTGCTGTGAGAATACAGAAGGCTGTGGAAAAGATCCATTTTGACTGACCTGCCTTGAATTCTACTAGAAGCAAATTCCTGAGGTCTTCAGAATCTGAGGTAAGCAAATGAAATCTCCTTTTTAAAGATGACATTAAAAAAGTAGGGATAGCCCTAATAATGTATCTCATTGTTGATATAAACTGGCGTGCACTAGGAGGAGGAGGGCTGGATTATCTAATTAGCCTTTCCTAGCTTCAACTTCCATGATTTTCCCCATCAATCCCTGCATTTCTCACAGAAGAAGTAGCAATATATTCCACATTTTTTAGTAGACTGTGCTAACAAAGTGGGAAACAGCACTTCTAATGGGTTAATGTAACAATCTTAAAATAGAGAGAGAGTGTGTGTGCACGCGTGCACCCACGTGTGTGTGTACAAAATTTCAGCTTGGTCAGAGGAAATAGTAAACAGTTCATCAAAAGAGTGGATGGAAATGGCTGTAGTATTTCTAATTACTAGATCTAGAACAGCTACACCATAAGAAGAAAAATCAGGTAAGGGTACACCAGAGTTGTAGAAAATCCCATCAGATAAATCAATATATACGTGATTCCCTGAATATTTATGTTGACCGTACTGGGACTTTTCATAAAAACAGTAGAGCTCCACATGAGTGAGAACAAAGCCTAGTACCACATGAGTGAACAATACAATCACTAGTATTTGCAAATGATAATTGCTTTGCCCTTCAGGCAGTGATTAGATACAAACCTTTTTAGCAAGCCCCTGTTTCACCACAAGGCTGTTTGCTTCATGGCTGTTGACCAGGACTTCCCTGCTGTCGCTGTTCACAGCAGCTTGATTGCAGCTCCTCTCTGCCTTCTTCATCGCGATGCAGATCGTGTCGCTTCCTTGGCAGAGGATATGTAGATGCCCTTTATTAACATGTGGAGTGTTGAATATGCATGCACATGCTGCGCAATTACCGATCACCGCTTTGTACCGCTCTGTATAACCGAGCTGGCATGCTGCTACAGGCCACTCCTGTCGTAAGCGCCCTTTTAAGTGTGTGCGTGCACGGAGCCCTTACAACATCTCTTCCTCTGGTGTTAGCAATAAAGCTAACTGCCTGGTAGTAAGGGGCAGTTCTGCTAGAAAAGCTCCTAAAATCAAGGATTTCAGTGGTTGTAAATGGGTTGTAAAAGCCAGTTTAATTGATCTGGATCAAGAAAAAAATACCAGATACTAAAATACATATAAATGTCCTGAGTTATGGCAATAGGATCTCGTGTAACAGTACATGAGGGATTGTATTTAGCTTTCATGTCGGTGTAGTTATAAAGTACAATTTTTAAGTGTCCCTCCCCTTCGTGATTTGCTCTTAATGCTAGTTTATTTTAACAAAATGAAAGAAGTAAGAAAGACAAACCAGATGCCTATGTATGTCATGCCTGGAAGAGTCTAGGAGCCTTTGCTCAGTGCTGTAGGTCTGGTCTCCTTTAAGAAGAATATAGCCTGGGTGCGAAGGTGAGGAGCAGGGCTGTGCTGGGTGTCTCCCACTACGTTGTGACAACTTTTCACCTCCTCTTCATGGGCCTTTTTGAAATGTATGCAATAATCATTGCTGATGGAGGCAAGATAAAGGACTTCAGGAATAAAGCGAAAGAGCAAAGGATTAACATAAGTAACATTGCCTGACACCTTAGTTTTGTGTTTATCACAGGAGTGATTTAGAGTAGTGGAAATAAGATGCCAGAAGATCTGTGTGGGATGGAGGCAAATGCGCTCTAAAGGGAAAGCAGGCCCTCCTGATACAAAGCTGCTGAGAGGTGTGATCTGGGAGCCCCCAGCGCAGCAGTGAATCACCACCTTCTCTCTGCTGCTACAGCCAGGGCCAACCCAAAACACCCCAGGGAGTTCAAACCAAGTGCAGTTTGCACGCAGAAACATATCTGGAAGCCATACAGGGGAAAAGGTTACTAAAGGCGATGTATTTCTTAACCATTCAGAAGGTAAGAAACAAAAGTTGCTCACTCTTAGGATAACCTGTGCGTGTTCTCTCACTTGCACCAGCTTACCTTCTCCTTAAATAACAAGCAATGCCATGTGCACAGGTGTACACCAAACTCCCATTCTTCTTCCCTTCCTTCTTGCTGTTTGTAATTCCTGTTACCATCTGCAATCTGAATTTTTAGTGGGACTGTTATCACACCTCTGCTGTTTTGAAGAGCCCCTGTCCATGCTGACCAGCTGTCCTGGTTTCAGCCAGGATAGAGTTATTTTTTTTTCCCCTAGTAGCTGGCACGGTGCTGTGTTTTGGATTTGGTATGAGAATAGTGTTGGTAACACCCTGATGTTTAGTTGTTGCTGAGCAGGGCTTACACCAGGCAAGGACTTTCCGGCTCCTCATGCCCTGCCAGCGGGAAGCTGGGAGGGGGCACAGCCGGGACTGGCCCAAGGGCTATTCCAGACCATCGGGCGTCATGCTCGGTACAGACCTGGGGGAGGTGGCCAGGGGGAGCGACTGCTGCTCGGGAACTGGCTGGGCACCGTCGTTGGGTGGTGAGCAATTGCGTCGTGCATCGGTTGTTTTGTATATTCATTTATCATCATTATTATTGTTTTCCCTTCCTATTAAACTGTCTTTATCTCAACCCACAAATTTGACTTTTTTTCCCCCGATTCTCTCCCCTGTCGCACTGGGGGAAGGGGCAGTGAGGGAACGGCTGGGTGGTGTTTAGCTGCCTGCTGGGTTAAACCACAGCACCAGTTAATACCATAATCATTGTTGAAAAGTGACAAGTAGTGAAAGTAAGGTGGAAGATATTAGCATATGTTATATGTGAGGATAATGATTCCTCCTACAGCAGCTTCTGTGATTTCAAAAAGTAATGCAGAACAGCGTACAAAAAAAATTAATTGTAATAGGTGTGTGATATTCATATGGGCACATACTGTTCTACGGCAAACTCACTGTGAGAGTACATATGCAAAGCAGCGACACCATGGGCCAAATCAGCAGCTGGTACAAACTACCATTGCCGTTCACTTCGGTGGAACTGTTACTCTTCTGCTCTAGTTGTGTGTTTGTCCTCAGCCTGGGCCACTGCAGGAAAACCCCTCTAGCACAAGCACCCTTACTGGTTAGACAAGCCTGGGGGACCTGGGGGGCACCACGGCCTGAGTCCCAGCTCCCTGTCAAGACAAGACCCAAGCCCACGCTCTTGTGTGTGCTCAGGACCTGCATTAGGAAGGATACCCAAGCCTGTGGGATGAAAAGTTGCTGCAACACACATTGGCCTCATCCCTTGATCTGGGTGGTGGTGAGAGCAAATAACATGAGTACACTTGCTGTGCAATCTAGTTACCAAAGCCTAGAAGCCAAAGAATGAATTAGCCTGGAGAAAAAGCTGTTCTGCTTCTAAAACCTCCCAGGAGTAGGAGAAGGACTTGTCATAACTTGGAGAAACCTCTCCAAAGCTACTGTGTTGCCACTTTGCACTGCGAATGGGAATCCATTCAGCACCCTACAGACACCGGAGGAGATAACTGCCATCTGCAGCACAAACACTGATGTTACAAAACCCAAAACACAGGGAGAGATCTCCACCCTAAAACAAGTGATATGCATGCCTGTTTTGGAATTCAAATGGCACAGGTGGGGTGGGTTTGCTGGCTGCTGTTTGGGGCAGGAATGATAGAGGAGAGGCGATTTAGATAGGTTGTGCTCCTTCCCAGAGCTTCCCAGCTTGAACACAGTAATGTCTCCTTCAGGAAGGGCCTGGAGAGAGGGATTTTAGACAGTGCTTGCTGAAAGAGGCCTGTGAACAGGGAAGCTGTACCTGGTGCCCAACGGCACAAGACTGTGCATTTCTGAAAATAAGCAAATTAGCCTATCTTGACTTCTTCTCATAAATGAAATAACCTACAATGCAACCTTTTACCACTGGCCAAGTTCAAATATTGCAAATTTCCTTATTGATAATCCTGCAGAGAATGAGCAATATAGGCAGTGATCTGGAAATTTCCGCGAGACCTAAATTCATGCATCCCTCTTCCCACAGGAAGGGCTCTTCCTTCCGTCCTTCCTCCCTTCCGTCCTTCCTCCTTCCAGTTGGCCAGAGCCCACAGCTGGTTGCGTTTGGCCGTATAAACGTTGTTTATTGTTGAATTCTCAACAGTGAAAGGCAACTTTCACTGCAGATAGCTTGCATATATTGTCCCAAGCGTTTCAGACCAGCTCCAGCATAGCGGGGGGAAAGGAAGCTACGGCCCAGCTTTTCTGCGTCGGCAGAGATACTGCTTAGGGGCATTAAGGTAAGCTGGAATTGCTGATGCCATACCATCTCTGTTAGTCAGACATGAGATGCCTAAAACTGAGTGCTGGAGGTTAGTGAACATTGAAAACATTGGCTCGGGATTTTCACTGTGGGTATGCCAGCCAAAAATATCATTGCAGTATCCTGGGCTTGGAATCCTACCCTCGGCAAACATATTTCAAGCTTATACAGAGTGTACCACCATGGGCCATGTGTTAGAGTGGCGTTACGCCAGTTCCCAAGGTGGTACACCAGCTTTAATAAGAAATACGTGCTAAGAAAAGACATATTTAGTAGGGCAGCCTTCCTAATGCTCTAAGTACCAAATCTTCAGCCAAAAGTCCCTTTTATAGAAAGCTGCAGGCCTGTTGGCCCAGGATTGTGTTTGTCAGTGCCCTTATTCCCAAACAGCCGACCTGTAATGGCCTAGGAGGGGACAAAAGAGGTTGTGCTATAGCAGGGAAAAAACCAAAAAAGAGGACAGGGGGATTAAAAAGGCAGGTGGCCTACAAGATCTATTAACACCAGGGACAACAGAACGTGGTTGCACAAAATCATAGCTTTGAGGCACAGCCTATTAAGGTGTGACAATGGCAAATAATGACTTTTGGGCAAGATTTATCACAGCAGCTGAATAACTATCTCCCAATACACAAGGTATGCATTTGCCATAAAATGCAGGAGACCAGCAGGGTTTTTAGACAAACACTGGCTTGAACAGGGTGTATCTTCAGTCTTTAACCATGTGCTTGCCCCCAGGACTTTATCTGGATCCATACTGAACATAACATTTGCCGTCACTCGTGAGTTGACTATTTAAGTTGGCAAAAGCAGGCTTGCCATTTCTCAGTGGCTGATCATAACGAATGGGTCACCTGCCTCTGTGCTGTGCTCCGGTGAAAATTAAAAGGACGTTGATAAGAAAAAAGCCTGCTGTTCTATGAAACTTGAAGGTGGGTTGCTAGCGGGTGCATGGCAATCATTCACAGGGATCCTGCCTGTTGTCTTTTCAAGGTTTTGGCCAGTGCTGTGCACCGCCAGTGCAGTGGGGCAGAAATGATGCATATGGACAGTCATTAGCATGTCCCCTGTTCTCCAGCCCTTTCCTGCATGGGGATAGGTGCACTGGGAGAGCGGGGGGCTTATCTGGTGAGTTGCTTTTCTCACCTATTTTCTAAATCAGGCTATGGATCCTCTGCAGCTAAAAAACGTAGAAATCAGCTGTCTGTTTCAGGAGCAGAAAAGCCTTTCATGTGGAATTTCAAAAAGGGAGATAACTGAGCATCAGGCAGACTACCAGAAGGGCAGTAGCATTAAACAACATCTTCTCATCTTTTTTCAGTCTTATAATGCGTTCCGCATGGTAACTGAGTGCACAGTTGATGACATTGTCCATCTTATACTTAACCTAAAAATCATGCACAATACTTTACAGAGAAATGAAAGTGTTCCAGGATCTAAGCCACAAATCCTTCTGTGTATGGACAGAATGGAGAAGGGGAACCTCTTCTTATTTTTGAGTCAAGACCCAAGCCAGCGCTGCTTAGAACCAACGAGGCTGAAATGGATTTTTTTAAGGGTCGCTCTGAAGGTCACACAGTGACCCAACATACTCAGACTGAATACCTTTGTAGATGCAGAAGGAGATCCACTGGAGGACCTTCTGACTGAAGAACTACCCAAAACTAAGAAAGCTGTTAGAAAAGGTAATTAAAAAGAAGAGTCAGAAGGGCAGACTGCATGCAGGCAGGATGGATATTATTTAAAAAAAAAGTATTGGAGTTTAAGGGTGTATTTCTGATTTGAAAAGAGCAAAGAAGCCTGGATAAACAACAAACTTCCTTAAGTAAAAGGTTGTATCTCCCAAATTTTAGATTATGCCCAACTGAGAAAAGGAGAGAAAACCACAGATTTGTTAAGTTAAATGCAAAATCGTAATAAGACAATCAAGACAAGACTGTGAGGTATAAAGGCTCATACATGGTTCTCAAGCGCATCAGAAAGCAAGAAACCTTGCAGCGTCGCCTGATGACGGACACGTAAAAGGCGTACTCCGTGATCGGGTCCTGGCCGTAACGCTGGCTGAAGCCGTTGCCTCGGTGGTCGCTAGCAGAGAGCTGGAAGAGGTGCTCCCCTTGGCACCCTCCTCCGCAGGGAGCGCTCTGCGGGAGGCGTCTCAACGCGGCGGGTGTCTGCAGAAGAGGCTCTGGAGCAAAGCCATTAGAGCAGACAGCAGCAAACTGCTAGGAGCTCGGTGGTTGTAGGGACCGAAGTAGGGATTTGCTGAAGTGCTGAGGGCGGTGACAAATCGCTGTTTATGGAGAGGAGCGGTGGGTGACAACGGTTTCACCAGCTTTGAAAGGGCTCCGGGGGGGAACGTGGGAACCACCCTCCAACAGGTCCAATTTTGTAGATAATTTGGCAGAAAGGGAACAGCAGTAAACACATGGGCAAATACAAAATAGCAGGAAAGAGTCAACAGCGTTTGGAGTGGGAAGTTGGCTTCATGTGTCTGCTACATCATTCTGGAAACCTTACCAAGCATGTGGAGAGGAGGAATCTGTCTGACAGAGCTGGGTTCTACGAAAACTTTCAAGATGATCACAGGTGAAAAAGGAAGCTTCTCCTCCGGGCCGACAGTTGATTACAGAATAAGAGACAGGACGGTCAGCATGTGCAATGCAGAAGGACGACAAGCAGAGGGTTTTAGGGATCTGGGCCGCAACCTAATATTAGGTATGCTCATAAATAATTTCTTAAAGGTCATGAAGTGAAAAGCTTTACTGGTGATTATTAAATTATTAGAGATAATTAAAAAAGAATGCCAGCTGAGCAGAGTTGCACCATGATTTCATGCTACTGAATGAGTGGGCAGTAGTGCAGCAAGGTGACATTTAATATGGATAAATGCCAAGTGACACAGAGAGCCAACCCCAGTACAAAAATTCAGTGGTATGTTCTGCCCCACTTATTCCGGTTCCTAATGTTGCTGTAGGCAGGCTTATGGAAACATCAGCTAAATACCCTGTAGTTGTCAAACAAAACCAAGCCAGCCCCTCCCAAGCAGACTGGTTTGCAATAACTGGGAAGGAGACAGCAAACGGAACAGAATACCCTAAACTGCTGCAGTATGAATCCCTTTGCGCCCTCACTGTGATTACATCCAGCCTCCAGCTCCCCAAAGCCTAGAGGCTAAAGCCTGGAAAAGATGAAACAGACTTTACAGGAGGTGTGGTAGGGCCACAGAGATGAGCAAAGGTTAAGAAAAGCTGGTGCACTTGGAGGGACTGGGTGTGCTACAGGAGCCAAAAGAGGGGATTATGAGCCAGTAAAAGCAGAAATCTCTGGAGAAGCTGAACAGCTGATAATTAATCCCTGTTAACCCTAATACAAGAAACAGGAGAAATAAAATTAAATAGTTAAAATTATAGAGAAGCAAACAGAAGGAGGTAATTTTTCACGCAGTGTGTTGGAATTTGTTATGCCAGGATAATGCCAAAAATTTACATAGGTTCAAAATGGATTTTGACCAGTTCAGAGAGAAAAAAAACCCCATATCAAAGTCTACAAAGTACAAGGGTACGGATTCTGGTTTGGGAAGCCTTTGAGCTTGGGAGGTTACGCAGTAGAAGTGCCACTGCATGCCTGCCTTGTGTTTGCTGCTGGCTGCTGGCGGAGAGAAGGCACCAAACTAGGCGAGCCTGAACGTTAATGACACCGGTCTTAGGGGGTTGGGGTTTTTTTCCCCACAAGGGGTGAACACGGAGCATTGGCACAGCTTGGGCAGAGAGGCTGGGGGCAGGGCGCTGAGCGGGCAGTAGCCCTGGCTGGTGGCTGGTGGCCCTGACTGGCCCATGCCCTGGGTGGCGCAACAGGAGAGGCGGCATTGCTCTGCCGATGCCCCCCGGGTTAGCGGCTGTGGTCCCGAACCAGGCGGTGCTACAGCGAGCGGCGTCGCGTATGACTCACTGGAAACAACTGCATTTCTCAGCAGATCTGTTAGAAGTTTCTGTGTCTGTGATCAGATCCTGCCTCTGGGTCGGTTGGATGCTCTCCCTCACCCACCACCTACCTACGCTGGTGAGTGTCACATGGAGATGAGACTCATCTGTTGCTGAGTGAGCCTGACAGGATGTGTAAATCTGAGAAACCCCTTTTTTGGGGGGGGCGTCTTCCCCCTTTTTTTTTTTTCCCTTTTTTTGGGGCTTTTTCTTCCCCCCTTTTTTTTTCCCTTTTTTTTTGCTCCCCAGGGATGTCTGCCTGGGATTATCAGTACCACAGTCATCTGAACAAACCCAAGATTTATTAAACACAGACGGAATGTGAAATCCAAGTGAAAGAAACAGTTTGCGTAACAAATCTCGTGATATTTGCATTTCTCTCAAACTCAGCAAGGTATGACATTCTCCGCTTAATGACCAAGAGAGAAGAAAAGCCTCTGCATGGTGGTGGCAGCAACACTGCGTCACTCATCAGCTTGGGGCCTCCTGCCAGTGTGACGCTGCTCTCTGGGAACGTGTATCCTCCATGCGCCCAACCTGTCACGTTACCCCCCGACTGGAAAACTGGCCTGCCATGAAAGACAGTAAACCGTTAAGGGTTGTCCGTCCTGCCCCAAAACCAGGCCACTGACCACATCAGAGACCTTTAAGAAGGCACTTTTCAAAGCCTTTCTGATAGCACCCCTCACAGATCAGGCCATACTCTTCTGATATGACTCTTTAAAATATCCCCCAAATGTGTTCTTTTTTCCTTTCCTGTAAACTCTGAATTAGGGATGGAAACACAGACCTTCTCTCAACTTCTTTAATATTCATTTGGCTCGTTGGCTCAGATTTACAGAGAACTAGAGAATTTTGTGAAGGTAGAAAACCTGCTGGTGATCCTAAGTACAAAATTGGCTTCGTGGACTTCAGTGTTCGAGGCTCGGGTCCTAACTGGGAGCATTTAGATGTACCTAAAAATCATTCTTAAAACAAAAAAGCCCCCTTTGGCTGATGAAAATCAAGCAGATCAACTCACTTTTCCTGAACGATTCCACATTCCCTATCAGCAAAGCAGATTGACATGAATTTGACAAAGTTTCTTTGGCCATTGAAGAAAGTAGTTCATTAACAAGAGAAGAGACAACTTGAAAAGTGAGCGCTTTATTGAAATGAGCTAAAAAAGAAGGGAAAAAAGATGACATGCTGGATCTTGGGTGACTTATTTCATTTAATATTTGTTTTAAAACTGTATCGTTTTCATAGCAGTCTCAATATGCCCCAGTAGCATGCATATTAATTGAGCAGCAGCACAGTTTTGCAAAGAAATGCCTAACAGAAAGAATTGTCAGTTCTTATCCCCATTTCCTCCTGGTAGTTTCTCAAGAAAACACATTTTTCCAGCGAACCTGGACGTTCTCTGCTTTGTTGTCCTTAGACCTGTGTTTAATCCATCGTCTCGCCACCCCTGGGTAGGCGGCTGGTTACGTGGCAGTTGCCCCCCCGCCTTGGGAGGCGAACCGCATGCCGGAGGTGGCGGCATCCGCGAGCCCATCAGCCCGACGCCAGGGCCACGCAGGGGTTAGCGGTGCTGTTTCAGTTGTGCATTGCAGCTGAGGGGACCGAATGGCTTACAGCTGCCGAAAGCGCCGGTCCTTCTCTCTTCCCATCCGGCGTCCCCAGCGACACGCTTCTGCTGCCTCTCCTCTGCTGGCACTGGCGCTCGCCGACGCCGTGCTGCGTCCTGAGTCAGGAAGGAAACGATCTGTCTGTCTCTTGAAATGGCTTTGATTGTTTTGCATTGCCGCTGGCGTTAGGTAGGACGTTATGAAAGCAGGTCTTCATGTATAATGTACCAGCGCTTTCTGCCCGCGTCTGACACACATCCACACGTTGAAAACCACAGGGAAGTCACCACGCAGTGAAACCCCATCGATGGAGGGGCAAGCGCCGTGCTCGTGTCTGAAGCGTTAAATGGTTGCTGGAAACTGAGTTACAACTCGCCTAGCCAAGTCAGGTCGGGCCTTGCTGCCATGGGAGACGGGTGGAAAAACTCCCCTGGCTTCAGAGATGGTGAAGCCTAGCACAGGGGTGGGATTAATCCCCCTCCATACTAATGAGGTGCGTCGGCTGAGAAAGTGGCCCCCCTGAAGCCTCAGCCTGTACTGTCCAGCCCCATTGCATCACGCAAG
>NW_009259496.1:463945-465320 GCF_000687185.1 Egretta garzetta | reverse complement strand
TCCTTCCCCTTGGGGCTGTCAGGCACTGGAAGGGGCTGCCCAGGGAAGGGGTCGAGTCCCCACCCCTGGGGGGATCTAACAGCCAGGCAGGGGCGGTGCTGAGGGCCAGGGTTTGGGGGTGGGATGGCAGGGGTAGGGGGGCGGTTGGGCTGGGGGAGCTGAAAGGGCTTTTCCAACCCAAACGATTCCCTGATTCTGTGTTTCTATGAATTGCAGCGTGGGATGTGTCGACACACAGTGTTACCCTAACCAGAGGACGCTCGGTCCAACCCCGACAAGGGGAAGGTTGCCATCTTTCGGGTGTTTACCTGGGTGTTTTCACCACACACCTTTTTAAGTGCCCACCTTGATACAGGCCGGGGGGCGACTGTTTCATCCCCATAAAGTAATGAAACCAGGGAAGAACAGAACTGAGAAAATAACTTGGTAATAAAATATTAAAAGCTATTTATGTTTTGTGGGCGTTTGATTCAGCTTGGTGCATAGCTTTGATGAGTCTCCTATGCCACTTCCAACCATACATTACAAAATACTGCATGGTATTAAATAGTTAATCTTTTACGTCCAGAACCAGTTTTCTGTGTTCAGAATCGTGTTCGGCCCCTAGACATTTTAATGATGCTTTAAGAAAGATGTACACTGAAAATAGAGGTGCAATGCTGTCATTCAAACATAAACCTGATAAAACATTAACATTTCTTCTGAAATTTTTCCAGAAAAAAGAGAAAAATTGTCACCGTTGACAGGCTTTACCGTGAGAAAAGCCTTTTTTCTGAGCAAGATTGTTCAGTAACACCATTAAATATTGAACGGTGTTGAAGTGTGTCTGTAAACAGCCTTCTTTTGGCTCAGGATGATGTAGGTTTATTTTCTCCTCTGTGGAAATAATGAAATTCTATTTTAAACTAAGGACTGAAAAGGCAGTGGGATGGAATCTGTAACTTTCCATTATTACTTCCACGATTTGTTCAGCGCGGTGGAACCAGCGATACGCTGTGAAGAGATCATTTTAAACATCCCCTCTGAAATCGCGGGAGGGCAATAATCATTCAAAAGACAAGGGAATTACCCAAATCGACGTGCAGCAGTACCCTGCCAAACGAAGCGGCGTCCCGTCTGCGTGATTTTTAACCACTGGTGCCGTACGCAGCATCTGAAGACGCTAAAGCCCTATTTTCACGCCCAGGCCGTTTGCACTTTGCCTCCAACGAGGCCGGGCAGTCAATCAGCTCCGCAGCTGCCGCTCAATGCCTCAATCATAACAACGCTTGTTTAAAAATAGCTCGATTGCTCACGTAATTAGCAAGGCGCCGTCCGTATCGATGCTGTCACCATGCCTCGGCGCGCCACGCGGGGCAGCTTCCGTGCCTCGAGG
>NW_009259496.1:457121-463780 GCF_000687185.1 Egretta garzetta | reverse complement strand
GGCACCGGGACGTGCCGACACACGGCTGACCGGGGTGGCACGGCTGTCCCATGCTGGTTGCCGGTGTCCGCGGTCCCGCAACAGCCAGACGCGATGGTACAGAAAGGCCTTTGCTGGCAAAAGGCAGGAACTGGTTCCTGCGGGAGAAGCTGCTGGAGACTGCTGAACGCCAGCCCTCCGGGCAGGCAGTGCGGCTCAGAGGTCTCCAGCCGGGGAGGCTGTGCCTGGGGGTTCATGCACGGGGACACGTGCTCTGGGGACTTCTGTGCTACCACCTCCCATTTCACCACAGCTCTTTAGAAACCACTGCCGTGAATCTGCAGCTCCCAGTGGATGCCAGGGGCCCACCAAAGCCGCTCTATCACTCCCACCTAACCGGACAGAGGAGAGAAAAGTACATCAAAAGGCTTGTGGGTTGAGATTAAGGCAGTTTAATAAAGGAAAAAAAAAAAGCAAAAGAAAAGCAAAGGCTGCGCGTGGTACCAAAAGGAAAGAAAACAAGGTTTTATTCTCTCCTTCCCATTAGCAGGCGGTGTCCAGCCACTTCAAGTAGGGAAGTAGGGCTTCAATATACATAGTTGTTCCTTCCCAAAGACAAAACGTCACAAAAGATGAATGTCCCCCCTCCTCTTCCTTTTCCCTTAGTTTTCATATCTTAGCTGATGTCACATGGTATGGAATATCCCTTTGGTTGGTTTGGGTCAGGTGTCTTGGCTACGTCCCCTCCCAAGATCTTGCCCCCTTCCAGCCCGCTGGTGGGGGATGTTGGAGACAGCCTTGATGCTGTTGGAGCACTGCTCAGCAGCAGCCAAACCACTGGTGGGTGATCACCCCCTTTCTGCGTGCCGATAGAAAGCCCGGCGCTTTCTATCCAACCCAACCCAGCTTGCCGCTTTGGACGGGCTGCGGCAGCAGTTTGTTCTCGTAATGCTATTTGGTAAGCCGGTGAGGCGTCCATCTGATTTCCTAAAGAGCATTTTCTGCTTAGGTTGTGGCACTATTAATCTGTTCAAGCCAATTCCATAAAGCCCAAACCATCTGTATTTGTGAAGATCATGCTTTATTTAGATTTTCTTTGTCTACTGTCAGTGGGTGATTAAAAGTACTAGGGATTTACAGTGTAAATTCTATGTATTGGCATGTTGCAGGGACCTTCTAAGTAGCATCTCCCAGCGTTTGAGTAACAGCTGGTACAGTTAAGTCCAGCAGGAGAACAAATAACAGCTACGAATAATGGCAATAGCGAAGCTTTTGCAGTGTTTCAGCCTGTTCACTAGGCCTTTGTTTTATTCATAATTACCAAAGTTTTGTTGTTAATTACACAGCCATGTTTAGCTAACATTTCTGTATCAAGTATGCATGGTATTTCTAGGAAAATGAGGAAGCGGTCACTAAAGATCTGTCGCAAAAAGCTTGTTGAGGGCCCCAAAGAGGACTCCTGTAGGATTCATATTAATATATTAAATTAGCTCCCTTGGCTAATGCTTCTCTTCTTTTTTTTCCTCCCAGTTTTCTCCTGCCTCTCTCCTGAAAGTGGCACTAACTTAGATTCTGCTGCTTGACCTGGCAAGGTCATTACTTGATTACAAGGCATTACTTGATGTTTTTCATTACACCTACATGCACAGGTACCATACAACTCCAGGGAGCTGCTCTGGGACAGCCTGAGAATCGTGCGGGTGGGATGGGACCTCTGCAGGCCGCTCCTACAGCACTGGTACCGGGTTGCCGGGCTCCTTGTCCCGTCACGTTTGGAGTATCTCTAAGGATGGACCCCAAGCTCTCTGGGCAACCTCTTCCAGGTTACCCGCCTGCATGGTGAGAACTTTTTTCCATACGAAATCAGAATTTCCCATGTTCTGACTTGCCCCTGTTACCTCTCGTCCTGTCCCTGTGCACCTCTGAGAAGAGTCTGCCGCATCTTCTCTGCGCCCATGTATCAGGTAGTTGTACCCAGCGGTACGATGTGCCCCAAGCCCTGCCCTCTCCAGGCTGAGCTCTCAGCCCCCAGCTGCCCCAGCCCATGGCATCTTGACCCCCGTCTGCCCCAGCCCATGGCATCTCGGCCCCCGACTGCCCAAGGCCAAAGCAGTGTTTGTAGCTTGCCAAGACGGTGTCACACGTCCTCTGGGAGCGCAAGCCAGAGGAAACGAGCTCTGCATTCACACTTGGGTAACTTCTGCTGCGAACGGCTTCGGGACAAGCTGTTACAGCAAAGTAGCCTCCTGAAATCTGGAAATTTAAGGAATTATTTTCCATATGACGCTGATGTTGACATTAAGGATTTGCTCCGGTGCTGACATGTTTTCTAGGTGTACTGGCAGCAGAAGACAACGGGCAGAGCTTGGAACATCTTTTTAGTTCTTTCTTTTTATGCTGTTCATTACAGTGACCCTGATCGGATTACTAATGGGAGATGTGTTGTTTTAACGTCTTTTAACATGCAACTGATACAGAATAGTTTGTGAAATCTTCCTGAGTTAATGCAAAGACATACAGGAGTTAGTCTCGGGGGCCCTGACGTAGCGAGGAGACACAGCGAGCGCTTCATCTCCAGCACACGCTCAAATCCCTCGCAGCTCAGCCAGGCGCGTAAGTGTTCGGCTGAACGGGGGCCAAGCAGTTTTGGCAGCCGCATCGTTCTGAGGGAGAGGTTTTCTGTCGAGCGCATTTCCTCGGTGCCTGCTGATGTGACACAGTCCGAATGACAAGAACTGAACGTCCGGCACGGGCAGGCACTGGCGGAGGGGAAGGGGTTTACGCTCTGCCTGTTTCTCTCTGCCTGTTGGGGCACTAGGAGGGTTGCTGGTTCACTTGTTAAGGAGTTGAGCTGAAGTCCTCCCTAGGTGCATCTCAACATGCTGAAGGAAATGCGTTCTTATGCTATTGCATTTTGTTTTAAAAAACGACGAAAGCTGGTTTGGGTGGCTCTAGGCCGCCTGTGGAGGACAGTCGCCTGCCACCGGCAGCGGGCGGCCCCTGCCGGGGACCCTGTTAGCGGAGCCCATGGCCTTGGGCTTCCTCGCCATCAGTAGAGAGAAAGGCACTCGCACGGCAGCATTCATTGGACTTTTGGAGATACCTGCTTCAGGGAGATGAGATGAATTGCATTTCAAAAGCTCCTGATTCTCTCTGTCGGGGAGGAAAGGATTCCAGAGTGACTCGGTCGGGTGAACTTGGTCCTTGTGTCCATGAAAACGGAACTTCAGAAGCGAGCAGCAGTGAAACGCGGCGCTGAAATGATTGAAAAGTAAAACCTGCTCACTTTGTTAAATCTGGCACAGCTATTTGAAAATTGCAGAAGGTGGTGTGAACCTCCCGTAAATGTTTTCTCATTAATAAAAAACCTAAAAGCTAAAAAAAAAGTGGTTTAATTGTAGTAATCGTAATAACTGTAATTGGAAATAACTCACTCCAAGCGCAAAGGGGCTGTAAGCTCTCCCAGCCTGGAGGAGTTCGTAGCTCATAGGCCGTGATATCATCGACGAGTCGTGGGAAAAACAGAAAAATTGCTCGGAAGGGATACGACCAATGTTAATACAAAAGTTAGAGTACAGTGCTGTATTTCAATTTGAGCTAAAAATGAAACAAACAATATGTCTCTGATACACACAAGTGCTGCTGTGCAATGCAGAGAGCAAGAAAAGTGTATTTGTGTTTGGAGTGTACAGAAAAAAGTAATTGGAAGAGACAGGGAGCAAAGCGTGCTCCGTGGTGAACACGCGCTTCATTTCTGATCCCGTTCCTCGTCATCCTTCACACGCGTTCTGAGGAAGAGATTTAAAACACCCGCATGAGATGGGAAGATGTTAGCACGTCGGGATAGCGTCAGCTCCACGAGCAGGGGTTTAAGAACATACTGAACCCAAAGTGGGAAGTTTCCCTCTTTACCAGCTTATGGTTACCTTAGTTGTCCCGTGCCCTGCATTGGTACCTGGTAACAACATAAAATGCTGTTTACGTTTCTTGCCTGCATCATCCGACAGCGGCCTGCTGGACTGCAAGCAAGCACCCTGCTAATTCAAGCTCCTCCGGAAGCTGATAGCTCTGATCCTTCCCACTAAATGACTTTTTTTGTGAGATGTGGTCTGACGCTTGGCATGCAGGAGCAGAAAAAAAAATCCCTGCTGTACTCAGAGGATGTGTGAGCATTTACACTGGGGAAACACCGAGTGGAAAAATGACACATTAACAATAATGATTTCCTGAGCAAATCTCCTCCAAAGAGAAATGATTGGAGGCTACAAATGGGCATGTGCTCAGGTATTTTTATGACTTTTATTTGCCATGAGAGAATTAAGAGCTGATGGACTGTGGGCTTGCACAGGAAAGCAGATAAAGTATTTTCCCTTTTTCTGCAGAAAGGTACGAATTGCTGTTATCCTGCTAGTTAGGGTGAGCAACAGAGCGGGTGGCGAGCACATGTGTACATTAAGGGGCTGAATTTTTTTTATTAATCTGTATATTGAGCCCAGGGCACGTTGCTGCTGGAGGATATCACCGAGGAAGTGGTTGGAAAGATTTAGAAAAGGATTAGGCATTTCTATGAACAGGAGCAGCGCCTGCTGCTGCGCTGACGAGGGATCAGGAGGGATCTCACCCTCCGGCCCCGGGCCATCAGCTAATCGCCAGTCGGGCTCAGCACGGAACCCCCTCTCCGCCTTTTTGGCACAGCGCTGCACATCCGCTTGGGGCGGCTGCTGGAGGTTGAGAAGAATCCTGGATCTCGCGCGGGATCTGAGGCGGGATGCCTGCTCCGGCACAGCAGCTCCTCCCTCCCACCTTTCAGTCCAGCTGCATCCTCAGCGCTCCCCCGTGCATCCCGTCTCACGCAGTCGTATGAAGCTTAATCTTTAATTGAGAACTGCCATCCATAATATACATTTCATCTCTTTTTTTCTCTGAGAAGTTTAAATAATTAATGGGCCTTTGTTATATAAAGAGGCCAGTTCTAAATCATCTGAGCTGCACCTAGAGATTTTTGATGTCAGCACTCTCAAATGAATTGCCTCTCGCTGGGGCCATCTATTATTCTAAATACAATTCTGAAGAGGAATTACGCATGTAATATTCACGAGGAAATAAACAAATAATCTCCACCACGGATGTGATACTAAAGCCTCACAATCCAATCAGGTTGATGTGGCAGTGGCAGAGAGCACTCATTTTCTGCTCTGTCATCAGAGATCCTCTCATTCCGCTTACGTACATACACAGTTTTCCCTTGGGGACAACCTGTTGACGGGACTGCTCTCCAGTTTTACAACAACCGCGTGGATGCTGTAACGTGGAAGTAAAAACCACGGCTGTGGTGTCAGAGGCCCGGAGGTGGCCGGGCAGTGCCTAGAGCTCACCCTCGGTGATCACGCGTTGCAGAAAGGATCCGTGTTCTGGGATTTCCCTCTGTCACCAGCTTTACGGCGTTTGGGTTACCATCCAACTACAGTCACTGAATTACAGTCACCTATCTCCTTTTCGTTCCGCACTGCAGAAATATAAACGTTCCCAACAGTCCATGCCAGGCTCCCAGTAGTTTCCAGTTACAGGCGATGGTCTCAGCTGCAAGACACAGGCTGGCCAAGAACCAAGATGAGTTTATGAACCTGACTACAGAAAAAAATATTTTAAGGACTCCTGAAGTCGCCCGGTTCGAGATCTCCAAGGATGGCCTGGATTTCCCAGAGCTAGCCCCTCAGATGCTCTGGGCTCAGTTTGCCTCGGCCCCACGGTCAGGTCCCCAGCCATGAGGCAGGGCTTGTGTAACGGCAAACTGGCAGGGAGGGCGATTGAAGAAGCCGCCTTTTGAGAAAGCCTGAAGTGACTTGTGCCCCTGCTCAGAGCTCTGAAGCCGTAATATGAAGAGTTAAAGCGAGCTGGAGGTAACTGAAGAGAAAGACCCTTGGATTGGAGAATCCTGACTTTCCGTGGCATCCAGGGCATGAGAGGTGGCGGAGCTGCTCCTGTGAAGGAATCAAAGCAGGGGATTGAAAAGCATGGGGACAAAGCTGGATCCAGATGTGAGGACGACCTACGGAGCTCAGCAGAAAGAGTATTAAAACTGAGTTCATCTTGACATGAGAACCACTGCAGGAGCCCGGTGGCGGCCGGGTGCTCCTTTGGAGCCGACCCATCGAGGGGACGCCCTGACAGACCCTCCGAAGATGGGGACCAAGCAGGTTTGGAGTCCGGTGCTGGGGGAGACCCTGCCTAGACGCGCCAGGTATTAACTACGTCCCACGTCGCCTGCGGCCAGGAGTCGCTCACAGGGGCGCAGAGGCCAGCGCCCTCGCAGGCTGTACTTGAACAGCTCTTGCGCGCTGCTGTCCGGGCAGAGGTCAGACCCTTCCTTCCCCAGGAAGAGCTTTCATAAAGGCTGGGGGAAAAAAAAGTTTCTGGCTTAGGGACTGCCCGTGGAATCTCTCCAGAAAAAGGGATCTCCCATTTCCCTTCCCCGCGGCTCTGCGGCGCTGCAAGCCGGTGTAAGATGGTGTCTGAACACACAGGGCTTGGGGCGCCTGCCGGCGAGCCTAAAGCCCCTCCAGCGAGGGGTTCCATTAGTACCCTCTGCTGTACAGACACGGGGGAAAACAGTGACGGGGCCATCGTGACCGCCTTCTGCTCCTGACGGGCCACTTCCAGGGGCTACCGGTCCCCCAGTT
>NW_009259496.1:452233-452842 GCF_000687185.1 Egretta garzetta | reverse complement strand
CGAAAGCCCGTGGCTAACGCGCCGTTCGTTTGCTTGCCCCGGCGAGGGGCTCCCTCCGCTCGTCGGCAGTGTCGTAAAGCGCCAGGAGAGGGACGAGCCGGGGCGCTCTTTGGGGTTCAGCGTGTCCGCTGCTGGTGTCGGGCATATTGCTAGCCCGGGATGCGTTTGTACGGGAGTGAATGATTGTGGCATCAATAACTTCTGGGTAGCAGGATCGCCTGCGGGACTGGACGTGGGGCTGCCAGCCTCTCTGCTGGGGAAGGGGCCGGCAAAAACCCCTTCTGACTGTAGAAGCTGCCAGGCAATTTTATTAGCCGTTATATTTGAATGGCACCTAATCTAGGTGACTGTACTGTTGAATTCCAAGTGGAAGGGAGGTTCTTCGCCTGGAGTGGGTGTTTTTATGGGGGGGAGGGGTAGTTCTGCTTTTGTTGATGCATAAAGCTGTGAGCGCCGCCTGATTTACAGCGCCCTGTCAAGGTGGGGGAGAAGGGAGCGCGCTGCGGGAGCCCAGGGCACGCACGAGATCGGAGGGGAGCCTTTTCCTCCCCGGGTTGTTTTCATAAGCCATGGTGTGAGGACGAGCTGGCGGCAGCCGGGGCTGCAGGA
>NW_009259496.1:444659-452104 GCF_000687185.1 Egretta garzetta | reverse complement strand
CGACGAGGCCAGCGGGGCCTGCTGTGCCCCCACAGGCACCCCAAAACACTCGATGGGTGGCGGTTACACGCTTTCACGGTTTCGGGGGTACCGGGAAGTGTGATCTGCGAGGGAAAGGGGAACCTGTGAGCCGTCCCGCCGCGTCCCGAATGGGCGCCTGGGGACGTAGCGCTGGAGCCGGGCTGCTGCTTTTCTCGTTGCGTACTCAGTTGCTGGGACGCCGCTCGCATCTGCTGCTGGGAGCGGGGACCTGGCCCGCCGACGGGTGGGCACGCCGGTCCGGGTGAGCGGAGGCGCCCGTCGCTCACCTCCCGGCGTAAAAGCAAGCTGTTTGGAAAAGAACTGTTTGGAAAAGCAAGCCTTGGGTGTCTCCGCGATGACCCCTGTCATGGACGCCGTGGTGACCGCGGCCACCTTACCTGTGAGGAAGAGTGGGCCGGGTCTTTGTTTTCTGTGTTGCTGAGGATGGTGGTGGTGCTGGGCACCCTGCAGAGCAGAGCAGTGGTCACCTAGAGATACGACAGGAGACCGCAGATGGAGACGGTGTGGAAGAAAGAGGAAAAAGGGACGGGGCAAGGAAGGGCACGGAGGACAACACGGGCGTTGCTGCGCAGCCCCGTAGGCTGTAGTTTCAGTACCAACAGCCTCACCCGTGTCGAGTCTGTGGCAAACGTACGGGCAGAGGAAAGCGGTGAAGGTGGAGGCTCTCCCTCGGGAAGGCGGTTGCGAGGAAGCTTCGTTAAAGGTAAATCTGAAGAGGGGTTGAGGAAGGCAGGCGCGCTGGCACGTTGCACGCCGGCTGCTGTGGATAATGGCTTCCCATTGGCATGGGCTGGGGCTTGGCTTGCCTCTGTCTTGTGAGCAGCAGAATCTCTTTGCTTGTCTTGAGCGGCCAAGTGACGTATGCCGACGTATGCAGGCTCTTCGTGTTTCTTTGTTCCTACCCCGGTTTGAAATACGGTTCGTGGTTCTGTTGCATGCTGTTTTGGTGGGGGTTTACGTAGGCCTTGTGGAGAACGACCTGTCCTAGCACATTCGCTGATGGGAAAAAGTTGTTATTTAAATGTAAGCCAGCCTTGCTTGATGGCTTCCCATAAAAATAGCAGTATGTCTTACAAATAATTAAGCACGGGCTTAACTTCTGCTTGCACCGTACCTGTACGTGTCAGTAGGCCTATTTTGTGTCTTAAATTAAGCATATGCTGAAGTCTTTGCAGGGTTTGTGCCCACGTTAATCCCTGCAAATAGCTGTAACTCTCGGTGGATACCTTCAATGTGGACATCTGTTCGTATTTTGTTCAAGTGCTCCGAGAGAGGTGTTGAGACGCCGGGTGGCTCGGGGACTCGCTGACTCACAGATGACAAGCCAGCCATTGCCTTTCGCCACCGTCAGGCTACGTTTTTCTTCAAGCGTTGCTTTCATAGATCCGCCTCTTTGTAAGTACGAGCTATAAAAATTTTAGATGAATCCGTTGGTTAAAATTAGCTGTAAATCTCATTCACTTCGTACCAATTTTTCACCGTGAGGGCGGCTGTAGCAGTGGCACGGGCTGCCCGGAGGGGTGGTGGAGTCTCCCGCCTTGGAGCTATGCAGGAGCCACCCGGACGTGGTCCTGGAGGGCCAGAGGACCTCCAGAGGGCCCTGCCAACCTCAGTCGGGCTGTGATTCTGTGAAATAATATTTCCGTGGGCTACCCGAAACTTAGGTGTGCTTGTGCAATCTTTAAATGCAAGGGTGCGTAAAAACACACGCCCCATAGTAGCTGGAAATAGCAGCCGTGTTGCACCCATCGCACCCGCTCGGCTCGCCAGAGGGCCGGTTGTTAAACGCCCCGCTCGTTAGCAGCGGCGGGGTCCCCCGTGCCGCTGGCCTCGGGAGCGGAGAGGATGGGAGCGGAACTGGAAGCACCAGCCCAAGGGGTGCAAGCGATTTCCCCTGCTCCTAGCATTCGTTGGTTTAAGGAGCTCCCGAACCAGCAAATAACTTGGGACCGTTGATTTTTAGGAATTACTGGAGTGGTCTCATAAACTTAATTGACTTTTTAGTTGTCCTTGTAGGCCCCATAAGAAGAAAGGCAAGTGGGGAAGTGCTCCTCTCACTCATTTCAGTTCAGGTTCCTGGAGAGTCGTGGAATTGAACGTGGCCCAGACAAAACCAAAGTTTCCACAAGCATTCCCTGCCCCTTCCTCGTGTGCTGGGGTAGAAGAAAAACTCCCAGCTCCCGGTATCTCATTGGTTGAATAAATAACGTGTCTTCAGAAAAAGAGCCTTCAAGAAGGTGTCTTTTTATATTCTAAAATACAGGCAAAGAACAGGTTGGAGTGTGGAAACTGCTCTCTGCCATTCCAGCATTCTTCCCTTTTCAGGTCCTGTTCCACCTCCATGGCTTGCGATTGAATACCCTGAATTGCAAGCTTCCTGCCGAGCTGACATTTTGTCATGCATTAGAAATTGTCAGAAAGGAGCTTATGTTCATGGAAATATCTTGATGCAGGAGATATAATTACGTATGCCTTAAAATAAATAGTTCTGGATATAGTCATAGAATCGCAGCCTCGTTTGGGTTGGAAAGCCCGTTAAGCTCACCAGGCCCAAGCGTTCCCCTGACCCTGCCATCCCACCACCAGTCTCTGCAGCTTAACCTTTTTTCCTCATCTCAATTCTTGTGGACTGTACCAGGCAAAGCGCGGTGCGAGGAACGAATCCCGAGGGGTGCCAAGCCCTCCGGAGCCTCCGTGGCACTGCTTTAGTGAGGCGCGCTCTGGGTAAACGCAAGCAGACCCAGGCTTCGGGTCGGATGGAAGCGCTCCCCGTGGATGGGATGGATTCCTGTCAAGCGTAGGCTTATCTGTACTTTATCCAACATCAGGGCCAAGAATGAAAACAGGATTTGCCACGGGGATGTCACAGCGCAGTACGGCTTGGGCGTGAGGCGGCGGGGGATACGGCTGCCAGACAGTGGGCAAACCATCTCTCTTTGGGCAGACCATTTCTAAGTGGGGCACCTGGGAAGTTGGCTTTTGTCTTGCGTGGACGCATTCCCGATGGATCCGTTGCTCTGGAATGGTCTCCCTGTGAGGGTGTCTCTCTCTGTGCTTGAATGTCACGTTCGCGGAGCTGGTCTGCGCGTGTGTTGGTGCCGTCCGTCGGACGGGGCCGCGAAGGCTTGGCGCTGCTTACCCAGGGACTCGATTTATTACCGAGGGAAAAGGCTTCGGTTTTCCCTGCCCGACCCGGCCGGGCGGCAGAGCGGAGCAGTGACAGAGCGGAGCGTGGCGCTGCATTTCCCTGTTGGCCTCTCAGGCAAACCGTACGGTTTTGAAACAAGGCTGGTGGCGAGTTGTGGGGGGCAGTGTCTGTGTCCTAGGTGGCTGTGATGGGATTTAAGGGAACGGTTCCCGATATGTGGTCGCGACGGTGGAGCTGCCTCCAGCCAGATCCCCCAGCCCCAGCTCAGCCTGTGGCTTGTGCAGAGCAGGAGGCTCTTCCGTGGGAAAACCCCTGGAGTTCCGAGGGGAGGCACCTTCTGTGGACAACGCCGTGACTCTTTAAAGGCAAAAAAGAGGTCTGTTGCTCCTGCTCCGGGTGCTCTGGTTGTGTAAAAGCGTCACCCTCCCGTCGGGCTGTGAGCAGGGCCACCCTCGGTAGTGGCAGGGGCACACTGTCTTGCTAATAAGCGATTTGGAACAGTAACTTTTTTTTATTGACTTTTTAAATGGGGGAAAAAAAAAAATCTTAATTGGTTTTATAGATTCTAAGTGCCTTGGCTTCCCAGGGGTAGCATGGAAGACTTTAAGTGGTGACTGAAGAGTGCCGATAAGGAAGCATTTCATACGCGAAAGGGCGTGCACTCTACTTGTGCCACAGCAACACGATGAACAGGCTGCCGTGCTCAGTGGGTCAATAGATTTTTACCAAAGCTTGCTTTTTAGACCTGCTTTTAATGAGTTGTTGCCACTGTTCCTGATACCACGTAAATTCTAGTTGTAATGTAAAGAGATTCGAGGTGGTTTGTTTTAAAACGTGTGGGTCTGAGGGAGGGAAGAGAGTTCCGTTTCACATGTACGCCCTGCAGAGGTGGCTCGACTCTGCCTGGGTAGAGCGAGTGGGTTCTTGTGCAGTGGGGAGCTCGCCGCGGCTTTCCTCACAGCCCCCACGCCGCTGTCTGCTCCTTGGGTTTGGTATTTCCCAGATGGGCGTTATGGGCTGGCCGTTGGAGGGCACTGTGTCATGGTAAACGTAAACTCAAGGTTATCGGCTGCTTCTGCACAGATCCTGTCTTCCTGGGAAGTAAATCCAGGCGGTGAGCCCCACGCCGGGGGGGAAAGCCCTTTTGCCGGGCGGTGAGCCCCACGCCAGGGGGGCAAAGCCCTTCTGCTGGGGGGGGAGCCCCACGCCGGGGGGGCAAAGCCCTTCTGCTGCCACAGCGGTCTCGGGGGCAGTGCTTTCTGTGGGTGTTACATTTCATGAATCCCTAATAAGGTTTTTGTGTGTGTGTTTTGTTTTGAAAATATAACCAGGCATGGTACGAGTGCCAAACGAGCTTACCTTTCAGAGGGGAGTAAAATGAGTATCTCGGGGTGTTAGGGAAGGACGAGCACGCCCCTGCAGCTTCTAGGCTGGAGTTGCGTCTTCAGGCGACGAGAGGTTCCCAGTATCGTAGTATTTACCCTTCCCAAACCAAATCCCGCTCGGCGTGCGGGGTGGGCTGTCTCCGCCGGCGCCCCAAGATGCGGAGGCCCCATCGGGGCCTGGGGGGCTCGGTGCTGGTGCCCTTCTCCACGCCGTCCTCGTGGGTGGCGTTGCGTAAAGCCCGAGTGGGGCACCTGCCGTGCCGCGGGGTCCGGCCTGGGCGCAGCCGAGTTCAGCTGAACCGGGCTGAGCCGACAACCTCGTGAGTCCCAGGGGATTGTATGGGGCCAAGACCTCTCGCTTAATTAAACTCTGTGGCATACGACCGGGGGCTTTTCTGCACGAGCTGGCAGCCTCTGGGCCTTTTCATAGCAGTGAGGGATGGATTAGCTGACAGCTTCAGTCAATAAAAAGCCATAGATGCAGTACCAGTGTGCAGAAGGAGCTCGATTTAGTTACAGTTTTGTACATTTTGGTTTCAGTAAACAGAGGAAATCTCCCTGGCTTTCATAAATTCCTTCATCTTTTGCTTTCTCTGCTACTTCCTCTTAAATGCTCATTTTCGTGGTGTTGAACGAGGGGGTTTCACCGGGGCGGTGAAAAGCGCTGGGGGGCAGCTCTGCCCCCTCGTAGGAAGGAGTGAAGTGCGACCCGGGGAATGCTCTGTGGCTTTGGGGAAGGAAGAACGCAGTGGCAGGTTGGGTGACTTCTCTGGCTCAAAGGAATGTGGTTTTACTGCTGGCGTGCTCAGCTCGGCCTGGGACTTGAGCTGCTGCCATTTCGTTATTAAAGCTCCCAGTGGTTTTACCTTCGGCCAGGACGAGAACCGTACGTAGCCTTCAGACGTGCTTAACCCGCTGTCGTGCCAACTTCTCCCAGCGTGGGGTTCTTAAACGGCTGAGTTCCTGATGCCGGAGCGTTCCCCTCCCCTGCTCCCTCCGTCTTTTCCTCTCCCCTCCTGTAAAGAAGGAAGAAAAACAAAACCTTAAGAAAGGGATTGTTTTCTGCAAAGCAGCAGCAATTAGCTAGTACTTCATTTTAAAGTAACAGATGTGGTTAGTGTGCACAGGCATGGAAGCTGACTGCAGTTAAAATAGTTTAAAGAAAAACCAAACCAAACCAAAAAACCCAAACAAAACCCCCAAACCTCCAGAGCCCCAACAAAACCAACGCAGTAGGAAATGTCTCTCTTCCAGGCGATGTCTTGCCTGGGCAACAAACCCAGTGCGTGTGTTTGGAATTGTTCACATGTTCCTCCTTCCGTTCTTTTAACCTTCATTCCGTGCCCTGGCAGGATGTAGATGTTTGTCAGAATCCTCATTTCTAGGAATTAGGAACCTTGCCTGTAATCAAAAGAAACCGCTCCAGTTCTGAGAAGGCCGGCAGGAGATGAGGAATCTCTCCATTACACATTGCCACTAAGCTGCTTTACCTTCTTCCTGTGCCCAACCGCACGGATCGGTGTTGGTGTGTTGGTGTCATGCCGCCTCGCAACAGGTTTGCTTTTATTATCATGGTTTATCTGCTGGAGGGGAGCAGAGCTGTTGGGAAGGGCGCGTGGTCATGCCATCCCCTCCTTTGGCAGTTCCTAGGTTTGAACAACCCTGGCTTGAGGAGGGAAGTGCGTTCATCTAACCCGGGCTTTTCTGGGTTTGTGTTTCATTGACAGCAGCTCAAAGTCTTGCTCTTTTTAAGCATCTTTCCGTGGAGGATCATGCCGCGTTCACGGCAGGATTTTGGGGATGGCAGTCATCAGTAGACAGCATCCTGGGATGGGTTCCTCATCGCCAGTCTGTCTGGTGGCTGGGCGGGGGGGAAGGCTCCGCTTCTCGCCTCTCCCCGGCGGGGCCGGGTGCCAGGCCTTGGGCACGGTGTCCCTGCGCCGCCGCGGGTGTCCGTGTGTCTGTAAGGTGGTCACAGCAGCTCAGCCCCTGCTTTGCTCCTCTTCCCCTGCGCCGGCGGCGCGGGGCGTGGTTGTCTTTAAGGAGGATGAAGAAGCATTTGATCTGCCAAACACAAAGTGATTGGGAAGATAAGCTAACAGCAAGGAAGAAGTTTTTTGGGATACGCTGAAGGGAGGAGAGCCAGAGGAATTTTGGGGGGTTGTGCTCTGCTTGCAGCTCTCCTCTGCCTAATTATCCAGTTTCTGTGACGAGAGAGTGAATATCGTGCCGTGGAGTAACTTACGTAAGCTGTCATCAGCTCTGAAATAAGTCAACAGAAGTATTTAACTTTTTAATCACAGAGGAATGACAGTAGAGACATTGCTTCACATGCTCAGTATTTTATTTTTTTCTGCTGAGCGCCAGCCAGGCCTCTCCTCTGCCTGGCTGTTGGTGTGGCTCTGAAAGCTTGCTTCATTTCTTCTGCTAAAGGAAAGCAGGGACGTGTCACTCAAGCCTTCTTGTCTGTTTTTTTGAACAAACTTACTAAATGACCATTTATTAAAAAAAAAAAAACCTCAAATTCTTGGCTGATTTTCTAAGTTTTCCCCACCCTTCCTTACGGCCGGCTGGCGATAAGGTTTTGTGGCTGGCGTGTGATGGAAACCCAGGCTTGCAGTCACCAGATCCTGCATTCTGCAAACCGTGTGTGTGGCAGGAGCTGCTGGGGGGGGCGCAGGGTGTGTGTGAAGGACTCTTTGGTGGCCATGGGCTATCAGGTTGGCTGTTTGGATCTCCCAAAGCCAAAGCTTTGGCTCGAATCCTGGCCCTGATGAACTCTGTGATAAGTTTGTCTAAAGTCAGCTCATCTGTAGCCTTCTGGAAGGGTTAACTGGATGAACTCCCTGGCGAACAAGTGGAGAAAAAGG
>NW_009259496.1:443027-443961 GCF_000687185.1 Egretta garzetta | reverse complement strand
CCTTCTTGTCTGTTTTTTTGAACAAACTTACTAAATGACCATTTATTAAAAAAAAAAAAACCTCAAATTCTTGGCTGATTTTCTAAGTTTTCCCCACCCTTCCTTACGGCCGGCTGGCGATAAGGTTTTGTGGCTGGCGTGTGATGGAAACCCAGGCTTGCAGTCACCAGATCCTGCATTCTGCAAACCGTGTGTGTGGCAGGAGCTGCTGGGGGGGGCGCAGGGTGTGTGTGAAGGACTCTTTGGTGGCCATGGGCTATCAGGTTGGCTGTTTGGATCTCCCAAAGCCAAAGCTTTGGCTCGAATCCTGGCCCTGATGAACTCTGTGATAAGTTTGTCTAAAGTCAGCTCATCTGTAGCCTTCTGGAAGGGTTAACTGGATGAACTCCCTGGCGAACAAGTGGAGAAAAAGGTTTCTTGGGTTCGCCTGTGGTGCTGGGCGAGGCGAGAGGGCCATATGGTGTGTGGACAGAACCATGTGTCTGCGCGCTCTGCTGGCGCTGATTGCGCCTTACTGAAGCCACAGAGCTGCTGCTTTGGAAAGAGCAAGCAGCAATGCCCTCGCTTGGCCTCTGTTCTCAGGAAGATGATGGTGTATGTGTTATAAAACATTGGCTTAGCCGTTGGTTAGAACTATCGAGCCAGAAGAACTTGAAAATCCTCTGTTTTGGACAAGTCTTGCTTTAGGGGACTAAATGATGGCTGCAGACTGGTATGGAATACATAAATGGCCTAGACGCAATCTCATTTTAGAGCCGTGGTGATGCAGTTGCTTGAGGTCTCAGTATGACTAGGCTCTGCTCCCCGGCTCCGTTTGTATTTGCTTGCCCCCCCCTCCCCTTTTTAAAATGCAGTCATAGCGCTGAAGTTAACAGCCGAACGGATCAGCGGGCAGGTGCCTGCCGGGATGGGGAACTCCACTCCCTCGGTCGCC
>NW_009259496.1:441986-442843 GCF_000687185.1 Egretta garzetta | reverse complement strand
GCAGAACTTCTGGGGTGGTTTTCCCATTGAGAATATTTTTTTCTTATTGGAACGCCAAAAATTAAGCCTTGTGTTTGTATTTTGAAGTAGTACATTGGTAGTATACGCTGCATTGTGCTGACCAGGGAATTTTACCATTTTAAATGGCTATGGATATATTTACAGCAGGCACGAGCAGTCTGGGCACGGTGGAGGTGCAGTTACTCACCTGAGCTTGGGGGAACTTCTGGAATCTCATCAGGTTCCTGACTGAGCAGTCGCATTTTCCATATGCTTAGGAGACGTTCACCAACTGTGACAAAAATGGTTGCTCTTAAGGTGGGATTTATTTTTTGTACATCCAAGGAGGTAAATGAAGATCCCACTGCAGCTTAAATGGGAGGGTGGCTGGATTTGCTTTCCCATTGTCCTTCCATTGCTCCCGCTGCGATTCCCTCCCTGCCGTTTGTTCTGATACCAAGGTAAATGGGCACAGTTTAGCCAAAAAGCATTAAAAATAAATCCCAATTTAGGGCGGGCTGGTGTTCTGCGGCCCAGGTGAGTCAGGTTCGCCTGCTCTGCAGTTACACAGCCCCACGCTTGTCCCGGGCGGGTGGTGGGGATGTGTGCGTGGGTGGGCAGGGCCATGACCCTTCTTTCCATCCTGGCTGCCTGTTTGCTTTGGTTCGGTTCCATCTGGTCGAGTCTTGCCACTTCACACTCTGTCCCTCGTTGCCAGTGCTTGTAGAGAGAAGTTAGCTCCCGGAGGTCGGCAGGAAATAACTAACACGAGGCTAAAAACGGGCGCGCGAGGTCAGCCGGGTTTGGCGTGAGTGGTGCTGGTTCCCCAGCCCTGGCCCCGGGAGGTGCTTCCCCCT
>NW_009259496.1:441426-441775 GCF_000687185.1 Egretta garzetta | reverse complement strand
TCACGTCCTCTCCACGGTAGGCCTGCCTGCCTCAGCTCCTCCAGGCCTCGCCCGGCGGGAGGGCTTTCTCCTGCCGCATCCTCGTCTCCTGGGCCACCCCGCCGTCTCCTGGGCCACCCCGCGTGCTCGTTCTCGCCCACAGCTCTGCTGCTGAGCCTCTCCTAACAGTCACAGTTGGTAAGAGGCTCACGGGAGACAAGTCCAAGAGCATTCTCAGGAAAAACTGGATATTCTGGGGTACAGCAGCCTGTGAGTACCACAGGTTTCTCCTTCCTCACAAGCTGCTTCCCACTCGTGTCCGGAGCTGGCTGCGTGGCGATCAGCAGCCTTCGCTGGGCCGGGTTGCTGG
>NW_009259496.1:440760-441257 GCF_000687185.1 Egretta garzetta | reverse complement strand
GGGGCAGGCGCTTTGGCTGGAGGGACCCTCCCGCCCGGGACCCCCCAGCCTCTGCCCTGCTGAGGTGCCCTGACAGATGCAGTCTCTCAGAGCGTGTTTTTTCCGCTTTTCAGAGTTTATTGTGTTCTAGATTTGTGTTGGGTGCCTCGGTTTACCCTGCTGATGAGGAGGGGGCTTGGGGCTGACTAGCCAACCAATGATGGTTTTGAGTGCTTTCCTGACAGCGATGGCTGTCCAAGCCAGGCTTAAAAGGCACCCCCTTTGCCCCGTGACCGATTGCTCGGGGCGTCAGCGGGGGCTTTTGCTTGATTATTTGGGGCCTCCTGGCCTGGCTGGCTGCGTCCCCACACAAGCGAGCCAGTGGAGCTCCAGGCAGTGCCGGGACTCCAGGCGGTGCCGGCGGCGGGTGCGGGTGCTCGCGGGGGCCGTGGCACTGTGGGAGCTGGGCAGAACAGACACGGGGGTCACCTGGCCACCAGCAGGGCCGGGCTAATGGC
>NW_009259496.1:439279-440748 GCF_000687185.1 Egretta garzetta | reverse complement strand
CAGAAGCATGGGGGCCGGCAGGGTTTCAAACAGCCTTTAATAGAAATAACGGGTGGTTGACTTGAACTGATCTTTTTTTAAGGTAATATTGCATATGTTCTTTCCTCTTCTTTTTTTTTTTTTTCTTTTTCCCCAAAGTGGGTTATCCTGACGGCACTGTCCTGTCGCCTCTTTTATCCGGAAGATGCCCTCTCATCCTGTGGTCTGACTAGCTCGAGAAAGCAGCTCTTGCGTTTCTATCCCCTGATTTGAGGATGTGATTTCATTGGTACCTAATTCGGTTTCAGGCCCGGCTGCACCCACCAGGGTGGGGGCTGTGCCTTTGCTGAACCCCGGGGCGGAGGAGCGGTGGGCGCAACCAGGCCCCTCCTCCAGACCTCCCTGTCCCGCAGGTGCTGGGCTTGCTGGATCCGTCCGGGGCCGGGGGGTGCGGTTCGAGTTGTGTTCCCCAGGCCCAGAACCTCTGGTCCTGCACTTGGACCAGAGGTTGTGTGAAGTGGAGCCACATGGTCAGGTTTTGATTTTCGTAGAATCACAGAATGTTTTGGGTTGGAAGAGACCCCCAGAGGTCACCCAGCCCAACCCCCCTGCAGGAGCAGGGACACCTTGAACCACATCAGGTTGCTCACAGCCCCATCCAACCTGGCCTTGGACGTTCCCAGGGATGGGGCCTCCACCACCTCTCTGGGCAACTCGTGCCAGTGTCTCACCACCCTGTAGTTTAAAAGTTAGGTGTTGTAAACCAGACTGCGGCTGAGCGGTTACAAGCTGGGTGCGGGTCACCTACGAGGTCATTTGTCACCATATGCCTGTGTGCTCTTAATGCAACGTCTGGGAGAGTCCCTTTTGGAAGCTGACCAAGCCATGGGTCCTTCGTAACCGCTAACAAGAGCCTCAAAGCCCTCAGTGTTAAGTTGGTAAAGTTTGTAGCTAATGTGTCTATGGCGGAGATCTTCTGTTGTCCTGTGCCTACCTGTGCCGCTTCTTTCCTTAGAATATGGTCCAAAACTTGGGTGCATATTTTAAAGCATTCCAGCCGTGACTTCAGTCACTGTGTTTTGATTGATGCTGATATTAAAGAAATGTCTCTGACGCTTGGATTGGCAGAGCCGCTAACCCGTGCAGCAAACCCGGGGGGGGAGGTGAGCGGTGAAACAACTGGTGCAGCCTGTAACTGGTAGGGGTGTCCTGAAGCGCTGTGACCACCTCTGGGTTTTTGGCAGCTTAGGCTCTGTGCTTCAGATGCCAGGCCTGGAGCATTCGGAAAATGAAATCCGGGTCCTCGGAGCAGCATGCCTCTGCCAGCTGGAATACACATGCCGGTGGTGTTTGATAACGCAGGGACCAGTACAGAAGCACCCTGTGTCATTGCTAGCGTTGCTGTGGAAACCTGAATTTTAGCACCGGCGGCTGTCGGTGTGTTTAACACTTGGCATCCCAATGTTTATCAGAGAGGTGAGGCAGCCTTG
>NW_009259496.1:435084-439230 GCF_000687185.1 Egretta garzetta | reverse complement strand
CGCCGGGGCCGTCAGGCCGCTGCCGCCCGGCGGCACGCCAGCACTGCTGGATGCCTGACCCGGGGTAGCTCCCATCAGGAGGGCAGGCCGGCTTCAGATGTGTCTTGGGGCCGGCTTCGCTTTCCAAGGCACCTTCTGCTAGCGTGGCTCCTGGGGTGGCTGGAACCACTGCCGGGATGCCCTGTCCCCAGGGCTGGGGCCCTGTCCCTGTCCCCGTCGGTGGGCAGGGTGCATGGGGGCTCCTCGCCTCCCCAGAGCCCCTTCAGGGCGGCAGCCGTGGCTGCCTTTGGGAAGGACAGACGGCTGGGGAAAGAACCCCTTTCCAGGAACCTGCGTGGCCTGTTTGTTTTGTTCCCTGTAAGCCTGGTATCTGGGAAAGCCCAGGACCTCTGTGTGGACAGAGCTGGCCGCAGCCCTTATCCAGACTTTTTTCTGGCATTCACGTCACTCACGAGCTTGCCTAGCAACAGCCTTTTCATTCCCAGACGCTTTCTGGTTTCCTTCCTGTGGGATATCATGATCTTGTGGCTGCTACCTGTGAAACCAGACGGTTGCGTTCTTCTGCTCCGTGTCACCGGTGTCGGTGTTGAATACCGGGTTGGGAGCGGAGGCTCAAAGAGTGAGCGTGCCTGGCCTTTGCCATTACGGGCTGGTGCATGGGGATGGGTGCAGTTCTCGACCTTTGGATTTCACGTCTGGTCTCTGGTTGCCATCTGTGCTCTTTGTGTTGTCTTAGATAAAGGTGGTGTTCATCGCACTGTGCGGGGAAGGTTGGAGCCCTTCCGCGCTACTAACCTGGCCGGTAATGTTGTGTAGGTCCTGAGTCTTAGGCAGCTTAGGCAAACCTACTTGCTGTTTTACTGACACGAAAGAGGTTTTTCCTTTTGAACAGGAGTCTTCCAGTCAAATAGAAAGAGTGGTTACTGGTAAGTGGAAGCAGAGAATGATCTGCGCTATGTGATCACCCTAGGAAAGCTTCTTCACCGAGAGATTCCCCCTCCCCACCCCAGTATCCATCAATGCTTTCAAGACCTGAAAGGTGCGGTAAAGGCAGGAGGCGTACGAGAGCGCAGGACGGGTGGTGTGTTGATTTGCTCTTCTCTTTTACAATTTCCTGACCTCACCTGCAGGTTTTAGGGAAGACTGGCTGAGGAAGGAATAGCATGGCCATGTCGCTATTCGAGAGCTGAAAATGTTGTGTGGAACTATTTGATATTCCCATCAGAAAATGGCAGCAAATTAAGTAGTAGGCTTTGCATGCCAGTGAAGCAGTCTGCTGGGTGGATTGGCCAGCAGCCTTAGAGAATATTCAATAAAAATGACCCTTTTGCATTCCAGCAGTGACTTGGGAGAGATCACTGCCGAGATTCTTCCATTGATTTCGGCTGATTTATAACATAGTGGTAATGCTGCTGGCCTTGCTGCCGCTGGGATGGAGTATGGTCTAGCTGAAAAACGACTGAGCTGGAAAGCTGCCATGCTTCTGCCTCGGAGATGATCAAAATGAAACAAGACCAAGCTGTTGCAAAAGCTTGAAGGCTTAGTGATTACTGTTAATTTCTCGCGCTCATTGCTGCCTTGCATCTCTGGCAGCTTCCCTGTTGTGCTGTGACTTTGTCCTGCTTTAGTTCCCATCCCTTGGCGGGTGCTTGGCACATGGGGGGAACTTGGGCTTCTCCGTTTTCTCCAGCATGTTCATTCTGTCGCTCCCCACAGCATCGCTCGAGTTCACCAGTCTGACTAGGTATCGAAGTTCTGGGTTGTGTGGCTGGATTTTGGGGTCTGTGTGCGGCTGGATTTTGGGGTCTCTGCAGCAGCTCCTAGCTCTTCTTCTCCCTTCACTTTGTGCAGCCACAGTCATAATTTAAAAGCAAAACTCAACTTTCTGTAGATCGTCTTTGTTACTTCTGAAAGGGGACATAGCTTCATTTAAACCTGCCTGGAGGAAACAGACTTTGTTCTTCAGCCTACTTCTGCTAATTTGCATTATCCCGAGAGCTTTTCGCTGCTGTGCTTCAGCCACTGTAATATTCATTTGTTGTCTTGGGGAAAAAAAATAATTCCATCCTCGATTCTCGATGTTCTTGACCGAGCTCTCTAAAAGTAAAAGGCTTCATGGTGCTGGAAGGACGCCCGTCCCAAACAGCTGCCTGGTTTAGCTCCCCGTGCTGCCTCGCTGGGGAGTTTCTGGAGGTCTTAACGCTTCGGGACGAGGCTCAAGGCTCATCTGAAACCCGTATGTCTAAAGTGATGAGCTGAGGTGGTAGTGGTTACGAAGAGGGCTTACATTTGTAAACACGGGCTGCTGAGTTAGATACAGCTGAGGAAATGAATATGAAACTCTGGATCTTGAAAACTTTATACCAGTCGTGTAACTTTTGGTCTGCAACCACTTGTGGTGAAGAAATTATTGCTTCTACCGGCTTGTTACGGCCCCTGTGTCGCACTGCTAACACCACGGAAGACATGGTAGAAGCTGTTTGATTGCCTTGCAGCTCAGCTGAGGAACTGTGAGTTGCTGTGCCCTCGGCTCCCTTCTTTTTTGTTTCTTCCACGGACACGCATCTGTGCTTCTCTGGGACGAGGTCCTGCTCCGCGATGATGAATAACTGACCTTATTGCAGATCTTCTGCCATGCATTGATTCTGAATGTGGCTTTTGTTCGGTGCTTGAGCCCTGTTTCACATCCAGAATGCCTGGCAGAACACAAAGTCCATCCTTTGTTTTGGGTAATGAGTATTGAATATTTTAATGAGTGTTGCTTAGTCTCGTCAGTGTCAAGTACCATTCTGGGAACAAGGGGCTGAGCTAACCTCTGCGCTTCGGCCAGCACCCATCCATTTATTGATAGGAGTTCACAAACCCTTTAGGAGTTCCCTATGAGCAATTAATACAATTAAAAAAACCCCAACCAACCCAAAAGCAAAGCAAACAACACACCAACCCCCCAAACAAAACCAACCCAAGCCTTCCACCCTCAATGTGTGCAGAAATTATTGATATAAAACAAAGTTCTCAGCATCACTGTATTTGCCCCCCTTTTTTCAATGTGGGTCTCCTCTTTCACAATGTGAAAAAGATAAGTGTAGTGCATTAAAGGAAAAAGAAGTGCCGTGGGTATTGGCAGCATTTCCGTGGTACGGACAGAGCCACGGTGCGGTCCGGCTGCCCGCGGGCCGAGTGCATCGCTCACCGGTCTGCACGCTGAAAACGAGACTTGCATCTAAACGCCGCCAGCCCGTGCCAAGGATCGTATGGACGAATGAATGCTGGCGCAGCTCTGCAGGTGGATAACTTCATGCTAAAAAACCCACAGGACACCATTTGTTACCCATGGAATGGGTGTGTTTTCCCCAGGGAAGGGTAACGTACTTTGTACCCAATGCCGTTGGTTCGTTAGTGATGCACTCGCTGTAATTCATTATTTCGACTGTGTCTGTTAACACAGCTGTGCCTTGGGCATTTTTGAGCAGTGACCACGTGTCCTTTAATGAAAAGAAAGATAGGAACTACTCTTCTTCCTCCTGGAAAGCATCTTAAATGTGTGTGTATAGGAGAGAACTTCTGTAGCCCAGTTACTTACGTTTAGTCTCCTGCATTGGTCATGTTCTTGCCAATAAGTTTGTTTAACTACAGCTGTCTCTCACTTTAACTTTGTCCACATCTTTTGCTGTTCGTGACGTATCCTTGTATGCCCACGGGCGCCCTGGAGACTGTGGTGGGATTTGCTGTCCTTCCCGCCAGGAGGGTCTGCGTCTGCCCTCTGCGCGGGTATTACGTCTGCGGGATTTTGCTTGTGCACCTCTACAAAACCTTTTGAAAACGAGGGTTGTACTGTATGTGTTCCGCTGGGCCAGGATAAAGTGTGCCTCACCCTCTGCTAAGGGGGCGTTGATCTTCAGAGCAGCAGCTCCTGGAAGTGACCATTGCCGGGTGGCGTGCTGGGAACGTGCCCAGTGCCGGATCTTTCGTGGCTGGAGTGCTGCGGGGAGAAGCTCTCCTCTTAGAATCATAGAATCACAGAATCATTGAGGTTGGAAAAGCCCTTTCAGCTCCCCCAGCCCAACCGCCCCCCTACCCCTGCCGTCCCACCCCCAAACCCTGGCCCTAAGCACCTCGTCTGCCCGGCTTTTAAATCCCCCCAGG
>NW_009259496.1:413356-431197 GCF_000687185.1 Egretta garzetta | reverse complement strand
ATCCCACCCCCAAACCCCGGCCCTCAGCACCGCCTCTGCCCGGCTGTTAAATCCCCCCAGGGATGGGGACTCGACCCCTTCCCTGGGCAGCCCCTTCCAGTGCCTGACAGCCCCAAGGGGAAGGAATTGTTCCCCATGGCCAACCTCACCCTGCCCTGGCACAACTTCAGACCATTGCCCCTCGTCAGCGAGGTGCCGCGCTGGTCGCGGGTGCGTGTCGTGGGCGGGCTCGCCCAGGTTATCTAGGTTAGCAATAAGCCTCTGCTCACGGTTACAGCTGGGTTACAGTTTTATTGAACACGAGTTCTGTCATTAAACAGCGCAGCCGCGATAAAGCCGACTGCTTATGGTCCCAAATCACTGAACGCCAAACAAGAATATAGATTGTGGTTACGTAAACGGGCTTGTGCGATCGGGGGCAACTAACGGGGCTACTGGCATGAACGCAGCTGAACCTCCCCTGTCTGAGAGGGGATCTGGTGTACGTTTTGTATGCGTAATCAGCTGTTCAAAACCAGTGAAAAGTTTAGCAGGGATTTGAGATTTACGTGTCCTTAAAAAAAAATAAAATAAAAAAATCTAATCTGATGACCAGCACCAGACTTGCAAATGTACTTTTTTCTATGCCTAAAACTGTAAGATACCATTTTTTGCAGTTATCTTCAGACACTTCCAGGCTTTTTGCTAAGGAATTACGAGTATCCATCTGTGGCGTGATAGTAATCACCAGTGGCTTTGTAAATCATGGCTGTCGGTGTCCTCCGAGCTTAAAGAAAGACGATAACAGAATTTTCCTAAAACTGGCTTTAAACAAGTGGCATCTGCAACAGCCTGTGTGCATAGGATGTGGTGCTTCTCCAAAACACAAATCTTGATGATTGGTCTGTCAGACCATGCGTATGAAAACAGCGTCTTCTACGGGGTGGAAGCATCTCCTCCTTGGAGTGGCAAGGGGGGGGATCCTGGTGTCCTGCCTCTGGTCGGCAGCTGACGGCGTGCAGTTACCCCCTGTCCCCTGTCCAACCTTGGGGAAGTTGTTATCCAAGGCTTCTTTTCAAGCTGTCATGTGAAACGATAGAAGCTTTAAAGTTGCATTTTGAAGCATGTGAAGTGGCAGGGATGAAATCCGGGTTGGTAATGAGCATAATGTGAGCTAAAAGGGCACCATTTCCTTATGGTGGCTTTTTCTTTGGTGGCTTTTTCAGCTTGGCTGTTGCATAGCAGTGCTAGGGTAATGCTTGGGCTTGGTGATCTTAAAGGTCTTCTCTAACCGAACTGATTCTATGAATAGTCCATTCTTAAGGACTTATTAACTGTTGACCGTTGCAGAGGCTCTCAAGGGAGATAGGTTAAGCTGAGCTTTAGTCCCACTTTTTGTGAAGTGTCTGGACCTCCAGCACCGGCTGTTACTTGCAAATGAGTTTCTGAGGAGGTGCTCTCTCGCCACGGTCGAAAGGCAGGCATTTAAATCCCGTTCTGCCACAAAACGCGTGCTCCTCGCTGGCCGATACGCCACAACACGTCTGCCTGCCACTCATTAACTCTGCTGCGTCCAAAGGTTGCTTGGCGTGAGCAGGCGCGTGATGCAAGCGCCCGAGCCTGCGTAATGTCACGCGGGAACCGAGGACCCGGCTTCTCCGTTAGGTCGGTGGTGTTAATTGCTGGTCAGGGCGAGCAGCTGAAAGGAGGAGGGGGGTGCCGGACCGCTCGGCACGGAGCAGAGGGAGGTGCCCGCTCCCCTCATCCTGGCGTGCTTAGGTCACTGCGGCCAGCTCACGCTGCTCTGCCGGGACACCGGGACCTTGTCCCAGCCCGGTCCCTGCATGCTGGGCACCGCAGCGATGCCGCAGCTCTGCTTGCTCTGCTTCCAGCCGTGCCTTGGTCCTCTTCAGCAGGCACGGGCTGGGTCTTGAGCAGGAGATACAGCTCAAGCTCTGGTCAATGCTCTTCTGCTCCTGCAGGTGTTTCAGAATATCCCTAATCGATCACTGCTGGATTTGGGTGCGTGCGCGTTGATTGATCAGGGCTGTATCGCCTTAATAGAAACATGGGTGAGTTTAGGTTTTATTCTCCAGAACATCTTCCTCCTTTGCTGGGAAAGGAACAAGTGATGATCAGGAAGTGGATTTAGGTCCCCTGTGAGGGAAGAGCATCTTCAGGAGATACTCTTATATTCGCTCTTCCACAGTGAAAAACTTCTCTATATAAGCCTTCTCTTATGAGCTGTTGGAATACAGGACCCAGTGAATGTAAAAAAAACCCAAACCAACAACAACAAACCCCCCAAAACACCACCGCCCAACCAACCCCAAAACCAAACCCACCTCTCAGTGTCCAACAAAATCGTAACACGTTTCACAAGCACATCACTGATCTTTCGACCGGTAAAATAACATTCCCCTTTCTGAACTGTTGTCGTGTTGGTCTTGCAAGCAAAGCGCACAAGTCTTAAGTCTGGTCAAATGCCCAAAATAATGAAAATTCTGGTCATGGAAAACAAGATACCCCGGTGTAAACACAGAAGTGTGTGTAATTCCTTGGATTTTGGTATATATAGTGATTTATTCCTATGTGCATAGGAAACCCCCGCCTCTTACAGCGGACTACAGCTGTCTATGTCCACGATTGCAAGCAGCGGTCGTTGCCCGTGTGCATGCTGGTAAATCCAAGACCGTGCCATCACACCAGGGCACGTGGGCACGGAAAGGTTCGTGTGCTGTTCGAGCCCCTGCCATACAAGGACGCTGGCCGCAGGCAGACCGTGCTGGCCACAGTCCCGCGCTGCCTCCCAAACCGTGCTCAGGCGTCGTTTGGGAGGGTGCTGGTCCCCCGAGCCAGGCTGTGCCAGGGGCTGCTCCCACGGGCGGACGGCAGAGCCCCGCTGCTCGGGAGCATGTGCCTGCGGGTGCCGGCACGGGCGTTGCAGCTTAAAGGCTCATCTGCCGCTAGACGGTGCGCGGGGGAGCCTGTGCCTGAGCCTGGAAGTAGGAAATGAAACAAGAGAATTGAAATCCTGCGTGTTGGAGTTAATCTTGGGACCTGACGGCTCATGATCGTGCAGCGCTGCTCAGGGCATCGCCCTGCCCTGCCCGCAGAGGCTCCGTAACGCTCGCCCTGTCTGGACCTATTTTATTAAAAGAAGGGCAGATAAGGTGCTTAGGGCCAGGGTTTAGTGGTGGGATGGCAGGGGTAGGTTAACGGTTGGACTTGATCATCTTAAAGGGGTTTTCCAACCTAGACGATTCTATGATTCTATTTAAAGTCGGCTGAAGAGGCACCAGGAGTTCCTGTTGTTGTGGTGCCTCCCAAGACAGCCGTTCTGATGTATCATAGCTGATTACAGCACAATCAGGCCAAGGTTATTTTTGTTTTTCTGGACATAAGCTCAATGATGTCTGCAAAGACTTGACGAGCCCTTGCTCTTGCAGCGTGGCTTTCCCCGGGTGGTTTGCAGTAAATGAATTTGCCATACTCGCTGACCTGGTGAACTCGAGCGTGGTGTTGATTCTCAGAGCAGTAGTGGCAATGTGAATATTGAGAATATTCAAACTCCGTTTAAGCCATTCAAATAGAGTTGCTGGGAAGTACCCTGGGGCCAGGGCAGCTGTGGGTGATGCTGCAAGCTTTTGCAAATCCCCGGGCGTAACAGAGCGTGGCTACCCCTGGCCGGGGGGGCGTCCCTCGCAGCACACGAGCGGCTCTGCTCCAGCCCAGCTCTCAGCTGTGTGCGGATACGAGCTGCCCCTGGGAGCCTCACGCGTGCCGTTGCCTACAAGTAAAACCTGGGCTTAATGTTTTCCTGCCTGCCTGATTCTTAACCCCAGTTGTTTTAACCCACTCTCCTATCTGCCTCATTCCTAACCGCAGCTGGTTTTTCGGGAATTCTGTTTTGATCTGTTCCCAAGTCATCCCTAACTCGTCATTTGTAGCAGTATTATTATTATTTAAATTTGAAAATGCCACCTTTCCCCCTTGTGCCCCAGTCTGATTTTCTCAGTGTCAGCAAGCTTTGAGGTGGGGGTGATAGGAACTGGGAGGAGAGGTTGATGGACCGGAGGCTTGCGCTGCCGTTCAGGGACCTGGAGAAGGAATCTCGTGAAGTTCAGCGAAGGGAAATACGTGTCCTGCACCTGGGCAGGAGTAAAACACAGGGCTACACCTGGGGTTGTGTCCTGTTTTGCATAGGAAAAATCGAGAGGGTTGTATTAAGTGCAATTTGTAATTTTTCCCTTTAACAAAGTTTGAATTTTAGTGGTCCAGTGGATTTCATCATAGCAAAAGATGCCACTTCAAGGTGTTTAGTGTTTAAAGAAACTAAATATATAGCTGTATCAGTGGTTAGGTTAGTGAAAGATAAAACCTGAATTGTCCTGCTAGAAAAGATGTTTTGAAACCAAGCCTCCTGCGTCCTTCTGTGCTGTCTCACTGCAGGCTCTTGGCTGGGCGTTCAGACCGTTCTTCATGACGGGCCAGTGTTGGACGGTCCCTGGGGGACGGGATGTTCTGCATTTCTCTTCTGGCTGATGGGTTTTGAAGCGCTGCTCTGTCCCGCATGCTGGAGAGTGATAGATCTGCCCAGACGTTGACCCGAGGATAAGGACTATCTGCAATCAAAGCAGTGCCTTGCTTCACTCCCTGCTTGGCAAAGCGTTTACGAGTGTCAGGGCCAGTGAAATGGAATCATCCCCCATGTAGAAACTCCCTTCCTTTATTTTATGGGAGTTCATACTGGAAGGGCTATTTTTGTACGCCAGAAAATTAGGTATTTGTTTAAATAAAATGCCGGGGCTTAATGAATCAGCTGAGTTTTGGTATCCCCTAAGTGAAGGAAGAGGAGTTACTATCAGATTGCCCGTATGAATTTTCTGTTTAAACGTGCAGGAAGTCTTCAGCTGGGCTGGGGATGATCGTGGTGCTGATCCCTGGTGCCAGGTCAGGGTTGGGCAGTTTGTTTGGTCCCCCGCCCCCTTCAAAACTAAGCCCCTATAGCAGAGTCCCTTCCAGGTCATAGCCGTCGGCCACCGCACCAGTAACTCCTCGGCAAAGCTGTGTTTGTATTTTTAATAGCGATGCGTAACGAGTGCTTTTCCTGTTTCTTTGCTGCCCCCAAGGATTAAATACTCCCCTTGGCTTGGCCAGAGAAGAGCAGGTTGAGGTTTCCTTCAGGAGGAGAATTTCCCATACCGTAAATTTATGACGTATGGTGGTGATTCAGCAAACCTTTCTCATGCTACCCTGTTTTTTCATTTCCCTTGAGATACTTACCACAAACTGGTGCTAAATTAAGCAGGTATGAGTGATCATTGTGCTTTTTATGGCAAACCTGTTGCTGTTGCGAGCTTCTTGGGGTAGTCCTTTGTGTAGGAGTGGCAGGAGGAGGTAGTTAGACCAGTGCCTGCCTTTTTTGATGGGAGAGCCAAGGAGATAGAAATCCAGGTACCCACTGAGCCTGACCCAGAGCAGGAGCGCACGAAGGGAGACCAGGGAGCAGTGGCAGCCCCTTTGGTGGAGGTCACGTCTCCTCCAGCCGCTGCTCTGAGCACTTGCGAGCTTGAAGCCATCCAAGGGAGCGACTCTGGTGAATTAAACAGCCTGGCTTATTTTGGCTGTCCTGGCCTCTGCTGTCAGCTGGAGACGGTCACCCCCAGCAGGGTTAACACCCAAGGAGAAAGCTCTTGGGTAGGAGTCCTCTTCCTTGCTGGCCCAGCTGGGTCTAGAAGACGTCTGTGCGCAGCCTGCGTGGGACTGCTGGAGCGTTTGGTGAACCAGGTTGTGCAGAAAACAGCGTGTCGGTGAAACAAATTCCTTTACTGAGGGATGTAAGTGGGACTAAATGTTAAGTAAGAAGAGTAAGGTCTTGCGCAGTACAGTAAGTCCATTCATTTAAAGTTCTTTTGCATTCTTTTAGGTATTTCTAAAGACAGCAGGTGACCTGGTTCGACATGCTTGCTAAAATTGCTCGAGTATATCTAGCTGCGTGGGGTTCAGCTGATTTTTACAAAAATAGATTGCAATTCACCTGGAACGCTTTTATTTTTTTTTTAAACATGCAGTAAAATTGCCTTGTAAGTGGATTTTCATGAGGTCAGGACCGTGATTTGGGCTTGTTTCTTAATAGTGGTGGGCTGGGGGTTTTGAGTCCTGGTTCCTAACCCTGTCGCTGAGACGCACGTCCTTTGGTACCCATGCGCGACTCCCGGTGCGTGTGTTTCCAGCTTGCTCCCCCCGGCTTTGCGTGTTCTTCATCCGCGTGCAGGCGCAGCATCGTGGCACTGTCCCTGTAAGACAAACTCCTACCTTCCCGAAATTCTGCCCAGTGTTCTGCCCAGCTGTGTCAGTCCGGCCAGGGTGAACGTGAATGTGGTGCCCTCTCCTAGAGGTCCCAAGCCCTACAAGTAGGACCTGCATCGTTATTGTAACACATTTAGTATTTCACTCTTGTATGAGATTAAGATTCCCACAGTTCCCCAAGCTCTGCGGTTCCTTTAATGCTTACTGGTGTTTGCTTCATCTGTCGGCGGGATGGTTCTGGTGTACCTCGGTAAGATACTCAGTAAAACATCATTCCGTAGATTTGTAGCCATGTGGGATAATAATGGGAGCCTTTTAAGCATAGCCTGACGTGGCCTGTGGCTGAGCTCGGCTTCACATGACCATCCCATGACCTTAAACCCTTCGCCTTTTCTGCCAGCCCTTCGGATGTGCCTGCAGAACGAGCACACTCCCAAAGCTGCCGGCTCCAGCGCAGGAGCATGGCATTCTTTCCTCCAAAAGCTTCTGGGTTTAGTTGCTCTGAGTTTGAGATCTGCTTTAGACAAAATAATGGGGTTTTTTTGTTAAATACAATGCGTGGTGCAGCGAGGGGTGGGAATTCCGCAGGGCAGAAAAGGCATGGTCTGGTTTAGCCTCAGACTAGGTAAGGGGGTGTGATGAGCGCTGGAAGGGAGGAAGGGCTGGGCTGGGCTCCCAGGCTGTGTGGGGAAGCTGCCTGAAATGAGACCTTACCTTCCGCCCTGGGGCCAGGTAAGCGGGTGGTTGTCACCACTGAACTTTACTCAAGTTCCTTTTCCTGCGCTGAACTTTGCAGAGAGGGGAGATGTGGTTCATACCCGTGGTGCCTTGTTTTGTTTTCATTGCAGAACTGAGATTTTATCAAAGACTGTTTGCAAAATTGCCACTGACGAATTTCAAGGTTATTAAGATACCACAAGAATTATGCCGAGACTTACACGTACTGGTTGCTACGGCCTTCAGAAAATCCCTATAATGTCCCCAGAGGTCGAGCTGTCCCCTTTGGATGCCTCTCTTCTCCCCGTGTCTCCAGAAGGAAAACCGGCTTCTCCCGCTCCAGCTGCCCGTGCTCTCGGGGGATGATGAGGGTAGCGGTATTGAATCTGTTGGCTGACTCCCTTGCCTGGCTCATGGCCTTTCTTCCCAACTCTGGTTGCTTTGGTGTTGTTTTGTTGCTTTTCCTTTCAGTGTACGCAGAGATTTTCTTTTGGAAGCGGAGTGTTTCTGGGGCCGGGTGTTCGGCCGCTGGAGTTGGCTGGGCAGGAGCCTGCAGCCGCCTTCTGGCGGGGCCAGGGAGGATCTCGGGGTGATGGAGGGGCAGGGCGGTGGCAGGGGAGGGATGAGCACCCGGTCTCGCCTCTGCTTCCGAGGCAGGAGCAGCTCGCGTGGGGCGGTTGCGCTCGTGTCCCGCCTGGCTGCGTGGCGCGAGTTTTCCTTGGCTCTCCAGCGGCGGCCGTCAGACAGGGCATCCCACTTCTTCTGCTCTCCCGCCTGGGTCGCCCTGCCGGCGTTTGACGTTCAGTGGGCGGCTGTACATCGGAGCAGAGGACACGCTGACTTGGAAATACTCCATGTGAGTAGAAGGAAGTTCCTTTTGGCTCAGCCGTGAGGTGGGTTGGTTTCATCCACCACAAATCCAAGGGGGAATCAGCGTGACTTCTGCAGCCTGGCTTGCCTTCTGTGGTTTCGGTTGCTGAAAGGTTTGGGCGTCGCCTGACGTTGTTGTGCTTGCTATAGAAACACTTCCACTCTTTTTTTAAGTGGATGACAAATACTCGGTTTTGTTTTGAATCTGCAAATCCGGGTTGGTTTTTGAGAACCAGGGGCAGAATTGAAGAGTGGTGTGTTTGGGCGATTTTAGGTTTTTATGGCGTCCCGCACGCCCGGGGCTCCGCGTGCGTTGTCACTCAGGGTGACAGAAGGTCCAACAGGTAAAACATGGGGTGAAAGATCTGTTGTCTTTTCCATTCTGATGTGTTGTGCCACCAAAATGCTGGGGTAAAGATCTGTTGTCTTTTCTATTTTGTTATGTTTTGCAAACTTTCAGGTGTGATAAAAATAGAGACGAGGTGCTCAGTGGATGAAACCAGATTCACGGAGTCTCTGCGCTCGGTACCTTTCCAGCCTGGTCTGGTTTCTCTCCTCCCAGCCAGTGGAAATTTACCCCGCCGCCGCCTATCTCGGTGGGGAATCAAAAATGTCTCTACACAGAGAGAAGAAAAAAACCAAGCCAAAACCAACCCAACACTCCCCCGTCGCGGTTCACGTTCAGCTTTCTTCAGGTGAAACCCTAGATTGCTGTCCTTTCACCTCGTTGCCTTGGTGATGGACATTTATTGCCTTCGTCAGCCAAACTTCCGATGGCCGCGGCGCCGCGGCTGGGCGCTGCCTGGGTTGGTGTCCCCCATGCAGGTGTGAGCGGGGCCGCTGGGGTTTGTGTGACTCGGAAAACATGAAGGGAAATGTGGCTGCCTTGAGGGACTTGGTTCACAGATGGTTTCATAGACCTGCCTTAGGTAGATGTGGAGGAACGTGCTGAATGTTTAATCTTCTCTGGTCTGCATGGCATCTACCCAAATATTGGCTTGCATTGATCCCAGCGTTGTGCCTTTCACACATGTCTGTTCATTTAAAAAAGCCACGCTTCTAATTTTATACCTGTATTGATTGTTATTTCAGTGCTATTCCCTTAATGCACGCTCCAAATGTACCATGGGATCTTCTGTCCTATGAGGAGCTGTCGTCTGCAGCTCTCCCTCCTTACACCCAGCTCCCAACTGGGGTGGGGTGGTTCTTGTGTGTAGGTAGAACGTACGGATGTGTGTTCCAAAACCTGTTCAGGTTGGCTTTTATAGCGGTCCGTTTTGGTTTAGCTGGTATGGACTAAACCCCCTCTCCTGGATGACCCTTTTGGGGGGGCGAAGGTGGGGGGTGGCCTCACCCCCTCACTGGTGGGGAAGCAGTGCACGGCTCAGGGCACTGCCCTTGGCCCACGTTCTTCCCCTGCTGCTCCCGTGACTCTTCCCTAAACTCCCCAGCTCCGGGCTATTTTCTTAATCCCCGGGCAGGAGGACTGTTCAATAAGTCTTCTTTATGTGAATGCTTCAGTAGGTGTTAGAAATGACTTGGCTTTTCAGAGCACCTGGAGAAAACAAACATGTTGTTCCTTGAAAAGTGAATTTAAAAATGTGAACCGTGGGCAGAAACACGCATACAAAATCCTCCCAAATCCGTAGGCACGCCTGTATTCTCTCACCTCTTCTCTGAGGTGAACTGGGGTCTGTTCGTTGTCGGCGAAGTCTGGGTTTCTCTGCACAATTGGCTTTCGGGTTCCTAGCGGGGTTCCACCCAAATCAGCTGTGCCTTCCAGAAGGGCAATGTGAACCGTGGGTGGGAACACACTGTCGGTATGAAGGTTGCCCGTCGGCTGGGGAAAGCTATGTAACCTCTGACATTTTTCAGGGAGGCCAGAATACATAAACGTCCCGTTAATCATTGGACAAGGCAGAAGCAGGTCTGAAGGCGGTTGGCGGTGGAAGTCGGCGTTGGTGCCGAACCGAGCGCTGCGTGGCTTCCTGCTGCAGCAGGCGAGGTAGCCTGAGTTTAGCGGGGCAAGGACGGAACGAGCAGAGGCACAAAGTGTAATCACGGCGATAAATGAGGCTTCATAAACCTTAGCATTTTACTGCCTAATTGTTAGCGGCCAGCCAGCGACCGCCATCCCCAGGCGTGTGCACAGCTTTGGATTTCCAGCAGCAGCGCCGCAAAATTTTTAACCCAAGTGCCCTGAATGATGTAGTTTTAAATTCCGAGAGATGCGCTGCGTTGTAGTTGAAAAACCCGCTCGCGGGAGGAATGCGGTTCCAGCGTGGGACCTGGGGCGGTGCCGGAGCCGGTGTCAGTGCTCGGAGGAGCACACCCTGTCCTCTGGAAGCGGGAGCTGCTGGTTGCTCAACTGTGGCTCTTGAGCCGACTAGGGAGTGGCGCAGCGCCTGGCATTTTCGGGAGACCCTTCCAGGCTTAGTACGCTATGGGCAAGGTTTTAAATGGATAGGAAAAACTTCTCCATGGGGGGAGCTTAACTGCTTTTTCAAACAGTGCGTTTCAGACAGAGGCGCAGAATGCCCGTGTCGCAACATGGACAGAATTCCACGGAATACAAAAGTTGCCGTGTTAGATGTCTGTCTCGTCTAGTTTGCTGTTTGCCGGTGGCTAATGCTGGTCGTTTCAGAGAGTGCAGGAATTTAGCCTTACCGCCAGCCTGGGCGTTTCTCTGCGGTGCGTACTTCAGCTCCGAGCAGGACCAGCCGAGTGCCTTGTATGTACCCGCTCGGCAAGATTGCGAAACGTGGCCTCAAGATGGGCGCAGCCGATAAGTCGCTGCTATTAACCACTGTCAGCATCACAGCATTTAGATCATCTGAGCACCAGTTGTCTGTGATTGCTAAATACGAAATGAAGAGGAAGGAATCCAGGTCAAAAGCTCCCATCCGTGGTACTGGGGAGGCTGGTAGAGGAAAATGAATCGTTTGATTTCAGCTATTCCCATATTCTCTTCCGCATTTTAGTGCAGATGCCATTGGAAACGGTATGACCGTGGAACCTGTGTGGTGGCTGGTTCCTGCTGGCACGGAGCGAAGCTGTGAAAGCCTGCAGAGTTGAATAAGGTGACCATGGAACAGCGAGTATTAACTCATTTTGGATAGGTTAGGGTGGTCCGGTGGGGACTGCAGACCACGAACAGCTCTGGAGTGCTCTTGTGGACTGGCTGCCTCCTCCTTCGAGCTGGGAATGGCAACTGGAGCAGCGAGTGGCTTCTGAGTAGCTGAAGCCCTCCGGTAAGGACGGTGTTTCTGTCAGGCAGACCCCGCTTTCCTAGCCTTGTCTTCCCTTTACCGTACCCCTCCTGTGTGTTCCTGCCGCCTGATCCCTGTGCTGTCGCAAGCAGGAAAACTTGGGGCGGGTTGTTGAGCGAGCGAGGGTAGGTGCTGCCGCCTGGGTGCGCGGGGAGGGAGGGAGGCAGGCAGGGGGTATCCCAAGGCTGTGTGCCGCAGCCTGGCTGCCCCGGAAGGTGGGGAGCCGTCACCTCTCCACTCCTTACTGACTCCGGGGGACGTCAGGCACAGTTGCCAGAAAATGGCAGTTTGTTTGTGTTGGGAAAACCGCTCGGGGAAAATGCGCTACGTGATTGATTGCTCAAGACGGCCAATAAATGGTGCCCTACTGGAGCTGTGTATCTCCGGTTGCTGTCTGGGCAGTTCAGGTTGTCTTTCCGCTCAGCAGCAGGTCAGTCCATGCGGTACCCAAAGCTATTTGTCTGTCAAGAGCTCAGTACTGTCACGCGGCATCTGTTTCATTGTTAAGCTATGCACAGGCTAATTAAGCAAGTGCCTTAAGTCTGACAAAAAAAATCATCTTGCTGTGATCAGGGACCTCTCCAGCATCCCTTGCACTTCATACCTGATGCATGAGGAAGAGCCTGCGTCGTGGTTGCGCTGCGGTGGTGCTGAGGCAGGACCTCATTTCCCACTTCTGATGGCCAGTTTCGTCACTCTCCGGCCAGCGCGCTGAGCGAGCGCAGAAGCATGTGGGGATTGCAGTAGGGAGCTGCGCTTCTCTGGTCCATACGCCTAGTTCCCTGTCTGAGTTCCCACAGACCTGTGCTTGCGAATGACTCTTTTCCGACCAGCCGTGTTGACCTGCTCTCCATGGTCTTGTTCATTTACAGACATTGCAAACTGGAACTCCAACCGTGCGTCCCTCCACATGTCCTTCAGCCTCGCTGCACGCCCTGTCTCCAATGCCTAACAAGAACCGAAGAACCATGGCTCTGGAACGTACCACTTCTTAATCCTCCCAGTTTGTTTCCTCATCCCATTCCCTACTCGTGTCTGGGGTTTTCCTGCCCAATAAATACTCAGTCTTTGCAGGGCGTGTCAGATCGGGTGCTGGTGAGCACGCAGATGGGGACTTGCAGGCAGCACTGGACTTGGCTGTGCCGGATTACTGGCTCGGGTCTTACGCTTTTCGGAGGCATCAATCATGCTGAGCAGAGCCCGAGCAGTGAGCCCAGGGCTCACAGGAGGTGTTAGCTTCACTGGCAAGTGGTCTTGGTTTATAGTTAGCGAATTCTGGAATGATGGTTGAATCTTTGGCCTTTTTTATTGTTATTATTTAACCCGGAGGGCATGTCCAGATGACACAGAACTCAGGGAAGACATTCTCCATGCTTGTACATACGAACTTCCCCACCCTGGAAATCCAGGTATTTGGAGTAAAACCAGAAGGCAAGTCAGCATTTTCTAAGCTCAGCTGAGTATTATTGAGTATTGTAGACTGAAACCTTGAATTTCTGGTCTTGGTGCCACATATATCACAAAATCACATAATTATTTAGTCTGTGAGCCCAACCATAAACCTAACACTACCAAGTCCACCACTTATGATGGTCTTAAATGATGCTTGGATGTCTCTAAGTGCCACATCTACACTTTTAAATCCCCTCAGGGGTGGGGACTCAACCCCTTCCCTGGGCAGCCCCTTCCAGTGCCTGACAGCCCTTTCGGGGAAGGAATTGTCCCAGTGTCCAACCTAACCCTGCCCTGGCACAACTTGAGGCCATTGCCTCTTGTCCTGCCAATACCTTTGCACAGCAGTACTGGCTTTTGAGCAGCTGCCCCCATCTGCCCTTCGCCTCTGGCTGTCCATGTCTTCCTCCCCGTCAGTTCCGTTGGCGTGCCGTCTGTGGGCTCCACCGGCTCAAGGTGCTCACCTAGGTTCAGAAGAACCTCGGTGGGAATGGAATAAAGCAGAGGGGAGAGCTGTTTAAGTTGGCACTTTGCACGGAATGAAATGTATGTGTAAACGTGTCCTTAGCCTCAACCAGTGGAAGTGCTGCTGAACTAAGGTTTGCTCGGGCTCAAAGCTGCAAAGGGGTCACTTTATTTGGGGTTTGGGTCTTGGGCCTTCTCGCTCAGAATTTTTCCACATTTAGTGATCTTATCTTCGCTACTCTCTGTCATTGTACCCTGGGTTTACAAGAAAAACAACCCAAAATCCCAATTTTCTTTTCTTGTATGGCCTCTTCAGAGAAGGGTGGGTTGAAACCCATGCCGGGTAACTGATGCTCTGTGTTTCCAGCCTCTCCCTGTGCCTAGCCAAGCGAACCTTTCTCAGATTGGGTTTTGGTGGACAATGGGGTGAACTTGCCTCTCTGTTACTGTGAAAATTTAACTCCTTCCTTTGCCTCATCGCAGCATACGTGGAGGTAAATGAAGAAACTGGGACACCAGCAGCAAGAGGTGAGGAAGCGGAGATTGCAGGAACACAAATTTGAGGTGTCAGCTTGTGCACAGCCTGGGAAGCTGGGAGCTGCTGCTGGTTCCCAGTACCACCCGTGGCGATGCTTGAGCAAGCTCAATTTGGGAAGCCATCACCTGTATCATTGGAGGCTTTGTGCAGTCGCATGAGCTGCAATGGTCTTTTATTTTGCTTTTGCACCTGTGGTGTTACGCTGCTTTTGTGAATGCTTTTAGACAAAAGATAATAGATAGGAAAAGTTGGGTGCGTTACAGAAGAATTATTTTCCAGCCCCGCTGTCTGAGCAGCTGCTCTGAGTGTTCAGAGCACTCTATGTTGAGTTCTGCAGAAGAATTTTCCACCATCCAAAATTCACCTCGCTCCGTGTGTGCAATAGATGTTATCAAAGTATCTCACTGACCGAAGGAGAGATTTTGAGGGTAGGTAGGTGAGGCCTCGTTACTAATTGAAGCATTTCAGTTATTCTTTTAAACTACTATTTATATTTCATGCACATGAAAATTTGAAAGAATATTTGCAGAAGCTCTGTTTCTGCTTGGTGGAATGGAATATTCAGCAGAGGCTGAGAGCCTGCATGCGGGGAGGGAACAGGCTCTGTCTTCTGGGGTAATTAAAGTACCAAGTGAAACTTCCAAGTATGTTCTTGAGAACCTGTTTAGGTAGCATGGAGCATCATCTTCTGGGTCTTGCAGGACCTGATTAGGGATCTGCCAGGAGCTGGGCTTCCTCCTGTTCTGTGGTTGGGTTTTGTTGGGTTGGGGTTTGGGGTTTTTGGTTTGTTTTTAAATATGGGGGATTTTTTATTCATTTAATACGCAGAGATGATTTTAGTGCAGAAATAAGATGCCACTCTAGCAAAGCTGGAGTTGGACTTTGTGGGAGGGAATCTGAGTAGCATCGACAGTGTAGTAACCGTCCAAACGCCCTCGCTCTGCCCCTCTCTGTTAGTGCTACGACTTCTCACCCCCTGGTTCTCCTTCGGCAAGGTCCGAACAGTCTACATCGCTTTCTTTTCTTCTTTTCCTGTGCTGTCTTTGAATTTTCTCGATCACAATTTGCAAGTTCCTTGCCTTTTGCCTGTTACACCACTCTAGAAGACCAGGCATGTTGTGTTGACATCAACAGACTGAAAAAAGGTAATATATGAAAAAAAATTCAGTGTACCGCCACAGAATTGTTCTTCTTTACATGCAGTTTTGTTCACCTTCCTGGTAAACTCCAGGCACTTTTGGGAAGGAATCCTGTTTTCTTAATTAGAAGCTACTTTGGCGAGAGCCAAGTGCTGCTGGAAGGAGCACCAACAGGTGGGTTTGCAGGACGGATGGAAATCCTCAGGCTTTCGTTCTGCTGCGGCACAGTTACTGCGGCAGGCTGGGCATCGGGCTGAAGCTGGCCCTGCGGGCGGGCTCAGCGGGGCTTTTGGTTTCTTCCTCTGAAGTAATCCGCTGCCAACTCCTTCGAGAGCAATGGTAGTGGAGGGGATGGGTTTGCTTCTGGGGTGATTTTGACCTTCCTAATAACCTCAAAAATCTCAGCTACCGCTCGGAAACCTGCGTCTGGCTTCTAGCTATCTAAAGCAAAGAGAGTGGGTGCTGCACGGTCACGCCAGGGTAAACCTGTGGGAAAACGTCGGTGTTTTCTGAGCAAGCTGCAGGGGACGGAGCCTCAAATTACCGTAACTGAATCGCGTGTCTCACAGTTCTGGCAGGCTTATCAGAGGAGAAGAAGGTCTAGCTGGTACGGGTGGCTGCCGAGCCTGTTTCTGTAGGATCCGTTCCAGATTTAATTGTGGTGGCCTCTTTGAGTAGCAAAAATAAACTGGTCAATCAGGGTGGAAAAAAAAGTACAAAATACTGTTTATGCCAATGTTCCTCAAGAGCTTAATGCAATGAAGTGATAAACTGAACACCAAGGTGATGCCCTAGTCCTACACGTCTTCAGAAATCGTCTTGCATCGCTGAAAGCTGTTTCTGAGCTCTGTAAATGCCAGGGTGCTGAGATGGGTTTACACAATATAATTCTAAGAGTTTATTTTTCATTTTGAGCCCGTCTTTTTTAAAGCGCAGCCATCTCTCCGACCAAGAGGTATTGGCATTGTTGGACAAACACGTGATGAATGTTTTCCCTTGTGTTTGACGAGGCAGCTTCAGAGTCGAAGCAGAATGAATTTCTGTGGAGCATGGATCATTTAGGATTTGAAATGGCCCTGCTCAGCAAATTGTCTTCTGCTTTTATTACTGTTGTCGTTGCATTTTTATTACTATGATGTCATTGCTGTGATGTCATTGCTGTTATCGACTCTTATTTAACTCTCAGCAGCTCTGGGTGGAGTTGAATGTTCTTCGTGTTCGGGCTCAGGCTATGCTTCAGCAGCATATGCCTCCTTCCAAGAGGTTTTTCTTTTCAAACTCCTACCTAGGAAAGCCTCCTGCTACCGAGAGGCTGAGAGTTCATTCACAGCTGAACCTCTCGCGGGCAGCTGATCTTCAAAATGAATTACGGAATAAACATTAAACCTGTTTTTCTTTTTTATTAACAGGAGGAGTCTCGTATCCTCAGGGTGAAGGTGGTTTCAGGCATTGATCTAGCGAAGAAGGACATCTTCGGAGCCAGGTAGGTGTTCTGCACTGGCTGTTTCATGCGTTTAAACAGAATAAAATGAGCAGAGCAAGGACTCTTCGTAATTGTTCATAAACTGATGAGAGACCCTCTCGCTTGGCCACGACCAGTGCGCGATGTGGCCAGTGTGTTGGCAAGAAAGCTGATGGTCCCAGCAGCGGGGTCCATGCCCTCTCCCACCACAGGACACCACTCCCAAGTGCAGCATCCCCCTTGGCTCCGTGAGCATCTGAGGAGCCCCTCGAGCCTTGGCAGCATTTGGCAAGACTTAAAATGGCTCCCAGCTGTCCCCCGTAGGCCCACTTAGTGCGAGGAAGTCCAGAAGCCAGTGCCCTCTGTTGTAGTTTAAGGAAGCTCTGCTTGCCCTGCTGGCTTCCAGAGCCGGCCTCTCGGGTGCCAGGCGTCGAAGCCAGGCTTGGTGGCCAGACCATGAACTTCCTTGGCCTCGGCCGTGTCCAGGTGCCACGGTTGCAGTTCCTAGGAATCACAGAACATCTCGGGTTGGAAGGAGCCCGTAAGGATCCCTGAGGCCACCTTTTAGAGGGAAAGGCAATAAAAGTGTTTTCAGCCGGTGCCACGAGGCGGCTAGTGCAAGGACTAGCCTAGAGAAGAGTTCAGTGAACTGGGCTGACTCAGCGCTTCTCTGCTGGGCTGTGGCAAGTCTGGGTTTTAGTTCCAGTTGAGCCTTGAACTGCCTTGAGTTTTAAACTGGGGACTTGGGAGGGAAAAGAGACATTTTTGGAGTGCCTAAGGCAGTCTTCACATGATTGCTCCGCTGTTCATCTGCGCATCGACAGATGGGGCAAACAGGCTGTAGTTTGCACTGGTCGCTGGCCAAAATATCAATTGTCAAAGAAGGAAACGGGCTTTCAGTGGTCTAGTGAAGGGTACAGATTCAGTCACTTTGTGTGTTCTTAAGTCTTGTTTTGGCAGAATTAGTCCCAGGTGTAGGAATTGCCTTCTCCGAGTCTCGGCGTGCTGTGCCGTACCGTAAGGAGCCACGTCTGGCAGTGGTCAGGGGTGGTGCTGGTCCTCAAGCCAAGTGAATGGAAAGCAGTCTGGGTTTTTTCCCAAAGGTTAAATCAGGTTTGACATTCTTCTATCTCAAGCCTAAGTGTGGGGAAGTCATTTACTGCAAATGCTCCAATCTGCTTAGAAGTTTTTTCTCAATTTGAAATGAGTGGTATCCAATTTAGCTGCTAGTGAAACGTCTGATTTCTTAATGTATAAATGAGCCTTCCTGCGGATTTTCCTGTATTTCTTTAATGACGCTTGCTTACAAATTGTTCATTAGCTTGCCCACCTAGCTTGGAACTACATGAAAGCACCAATTAAAAGTTTAATCAACTTTAATTTTTTTTTTTTTTGGTGAAACTTGCAACACCCCTCCCTTTGGTAGCTGTGTGCAGGATATGGTGAGACAAAGCTTTCTTAGTTTCTTTCCCCAAATTCGCCGTTTCAAAGAACAGCGTTTGATGCTGACCGGGAGCGACAGGCTCGCCTGTGGCCGCAGTCAGACTGGTGGTGCTTGCTGCGGGGTCCGAGGGGGGTGGTGCTGTGAACGGTGTCGCTGGGTCACGCCGTAGGAGGGCGGCGGCCGTTGGGACGCGG
>NW_009259496.1:410491-413339 GCF_000687185.1 Egretta garzetta | reverse complement strand
AAGAGCGGAGGAGCAAATTCCAGAGAGGAGATGGGACTAAGGCACAGAGAAAATGAGATTTCTACCGCAAATACTGAGCCCAGAATTGCCATATTTATGCACTCACTTTGCTTTTTCTAGATCTCGTTTGACTTGGCCTTTCCATACAATCACAGGTTTTTGGTTTACTTGATATATGTAATTGGCTGGATTTTGCTTCTGCGTTATTTCCAGAGCTTTAAATTTTACCACTTTTTTTTTTTTTTTAAAAAGCAAAGCCTAGTGGCTGGAACATTGGATCTGCTCATTAAGAGGGACTTTATCTAAATACTGAAGTGTTGTGGCAAATTCACAGAAGCAATCTGAGAGAAGCGGGAATCTTTTTAGCGTTCATTTGCTTTGTTAAAGGATACGTGGGAAGCTTCACAGCTGAACCTCTGGTGTTGTGGTGTGTCCTTCAGCCATGCTTCTCATAGAACCTTGGTAAATATTTAAGATGTTGTGTTCAAAAGATGTTCCAGTCCCCCCACCATCCTAGTTGCTCTCCTCTGGACTCTCTCCAGGAGTTCCTCATCTTTCTTGAACCGGGGGGCCCAGAACTGGACCCAGTGCTCCAGGTGGGGTCTCACCAGGGCAGAGCAGAGGGGGAGGAGAACCTCCCTTGCCCTGCTGGCCATGCTCATCTTAATGCACCCCAGGGTGCCATTGGCCTTCTTGGCACCAAGGGCACCCTGCTGGCTCATGGCCACCTTGTCGTCCATCAGGACGTCTCCTGGTGACTACCGGTTGTGTGAGACAAGACACTGGTGCGGATGTTCTTAGTACACTTTGGGAAAGAAAGGGCTGCGTGTGTACCGCCAGTGGGCATATCTGCTGGCATTTATTTGCTGCTTTTGCCTCCTAAATGGTGAAGGAAGTGGGAATTGCGGCTGCCTGGACGCTGCAAAGGGTAAAAGCGCTTTTTGATTGAAGTTATGGTTGTTTTTCATTAACAGGAAGCTACACTTGTAATGACGTGACAGCTTATTATGGGTCGCCTCCGGGGTTATTGCTTTCACCCGCTCTTTTCCGAAAAACCTGCAGCCCAAGCCCTCCCTTCCGCTCCCATCTCCTGCGCCCGAGGGCAGCAACTGAGCGGCGCGGGGCTGTTAGGGCTCGGTCATGCTCCAGGCTCCTGGTCGTGTTCCGAATCCTGCCGTGTGCCCCTGTCGAGAGCAAGGCTGCTTGAAACGTGCCGGAATTCTTTAATTCCGTTTGTATGCTGTTAATAGGGATTGGCCACGGAAAGAGAGCAGGCGTGGCTGTGAATATGCCCCACAGCTGGCAGAGACAGCAAGCATTCACCTTTTAGCTGTTCTTTTGTCCGCTGTCAGCATTCCTGGGCCAAGTCGAGTTACAGCGTATCCCGCTTTGACTAACGAAAGAATTCGCTGGCAGCCCTGCCCCGGGAGCTATCCCCCCCCCGAGCCTGCTTCTGGGAACTGGGTGTTGGGAACGGCCTGGTCTGCTCGTGCCGGTGCCTCCTTTGCCAAGCGCGGGCCGGGCGAGCGAAGCGACTCTCTCAAAGCTGACCAAAGGGTTTTTAAAATCGCCGGGCTGGAGGGAGCTGATGCGAGAGCAGGGACGCTCCCTCTGCTGGCTTTGGAACGCAGCTGGCGGGGAAGGGGGCGACCCGTAGCTGCCCTTGCCTTTAAAAATGATGAACTCTGTAAAACCAGACAGAACTCAAACTACTAAATTCTTTTTTTTTTTTTTGTGGTGGGCCTAACAAAATGGATTTTGGCATCAGTTGTGAGTCAAAAATCTTACCTGGTAAAATGTGCCATTAGCTATTGATAGGAGTCCTTGTGGAGCAGCTTCAGTAGTGTGAAACAGCACGTGCGCCGGAGTGGGAACGCTGCCCAAATCCCGTCCCGGGGAGTTCCGGCGGCGGAGCAGAACTCGAGAGCCCTCTGCAGCAAACCTCTCCTTTGGGCCCGCTGGGTAGGTGGCCGTCGCTCCAGTAGGATGGCGTTCATTCCACGCGTCCTTTGCCTTTTTCTGGCTGAAGGAGAAAAAGAAAAGTATAGATTCAAGGCGATGCACGCCTTCCCTTTTCTGAGCCCTGTGCGGAGCCACTGATGTGCAAGGGCTTGGTCTCGCCCAGCGCGCCAGCTCCCCCCCGCTTTGTGCGCGCCACGGCTGTTCGGTTTTCTCACTTGCCCTGCACTTTCTGTGCCTTGAGGCAGCACCGGGCAATCCCAGTTGAATTTCCCTAGAAAATCTCAATGTGTTCCGGTACTTTTAGAAAAGTAAGACTCAAATAAGACTTTTTATTCTTGCAAACTTGAATGAGTGCTCCAGTAGCACTGGGCTGAAACCGTGCTGAGTTCCTATCACCGCTGTCTTTACTTCTGTTAAAATGATGACTGATTCAGCTCATGCCTCTTTGTTGTAGTGTTGCATTGGAGGGGGGATGTTTGCCGGCAGTATATGCTAAATGACAGGTCGATTTGCAATGAAAAATGAGAGTTTTTCTAGCATAGTGGGAATGAACTTGTTATTACGTAGTAGGAGGAAGGGAAAGAAACCGAGAGCTTCATTTAAATCTAAACCAAGCTGTGCTTTGGAAGGCAAAGGAGGACCAAAAAAAAAAAAAAAAAAAAAAAAAAAAAGGAAAAGGTCAGAGGCTGGCAGTAAAATGCTGGGTGGTGAGGATGTCCTGAAGCATCTTTGCCGAGGTAGCATCTGCGCTCCTTGACGTCAGCTAGCACAGGCAGCTCGCGCGTTACCTCTTAATTCAGTATACTTGAATAAAAACTGCCAGGGATCGGGGCAGCCCTGGGCAACTGCTGGCACGAACTCGCTCAGTGTTGTATCCAGAGCAGGA
>NW_009259496.1:406560-410475 GCF_000687185.1 Egretta garzetta | reverse complement strand
GGAGCACGGGCAGGCAGAGGGGGTGGCTTTCTGAAAGTAGAAGTGCTGGTACCTCCTCAGCGTGGGCAATGCCTGACCTCGGTACTTGCAAGAGCCAGAGCCGTCTCCTTCCTTCCCCCTCCCGCTGCTTGGTAAGCCCCTTGTAATTTCTTGTCTTGCTAAGCATCTCCCAAGAGGTTTGCGAGATACAGGCTCAAATAACCGTGGTATCGGGCGGCCCTGGGGCAGACCCCTCACTGCTGTTGAGCCGTTCTCCTCCAGGCATTATCAATGGTGGTGGTGAAGACTGGTAAAGATGCTGCGTCCCCGTCTGTCTGCCCCAGCCGTGTCACCCTGCGCCATCGTTCGACCTTGCTCTCCCGCTTTACCTGTGGCTGATGTTAGGGTGAGGGGCTTCCACCCTGGTCCCATGGGCATGGCAGATGGGGACAGCCGCCCGCGGCCTGTGGTGCCCAGTGCCAGGACAAGGGGCAATGGGCACAAACTGAAGCAGAAGAGGTTCCAGTTGAATGGGAGGAAGAACCTGTTGACTGTGAGGGTGCCCGAGCCCTGGCCCAGGCTGCCTAGGGGGGCTGTGGAGTCTCCTTCTCTGGAGATCTTCAACCCCCGCCTGGCCGCTGTCCTGTGCCCCCTGCTCTGGGTGAGCCTGCTTGGGCAGGGGGGTGGCACTGGGTGAGCTCCCGAGGGCCCTGCCAGCCCTGGCCATGCTGGGATTCTGGGATTCTGTGACAGCTAAACAAAGATATGTCCGAAATGTATGACTGGTGGGTCGTAGAGGGTGATGATATCAGCAGAGATTAAAGCCTGCTCTGAAAAGAAATACACTGGGTAATAGATATTTTTATCTATGGAACCTTAATGTTGATTTTGCCTTGTACAGGTGAGTGAAATGCAGGAGTGTCAGGCTGCTGAACGTGGCCATAAGGTGTATCAGAATGTTCATTAAATTGCTGTATCAGAATGTTCATTAAATTGGTGCAGTGGCTTTAATTTTTACGCAGGGAGGCTTCCTGCAGGGTGCCAGGGAGGAACTAGCTACGCCAGGGCTGGTTCGCTTTGGGTAGCTGGCAGCAGAGGGCACCAGAGAATTTCCTCAGCTTTTACTGCAAACTGGTACTTCGATGCCTTTCGAGGAAATGAGGCTTTCAATTTTTCACCCAAATCAGCAGGGTTTTAGCTTATTTGTACATAGCGCGTTCTCTTCGGGATGCACTGGGTATGTTTCAGTGGCTGTAAATGGAGATACGCTGCTTGTTCAAGCGTGTGCTCTTGCTAACAGGTAAGAGGACGTGGTATTAATTCCTGAAGTTTATAATGTCGTAGTGAAAAGTAATTTTCATCAGGTAATTGGGAAAGGTTCTGTGTGCGGATGCGTGTTTCTCATTGCTTGAAAAAGGAGGTGCCTGTGTTCAGCCCCTCAGCCTTTCCGCCTGCCCGCTCTGATCCGCTGGTGCGCCTGAGTCCCCTGTCCTGAACGGATGACGGAGAGCAGCAGTTTCAAAGAAAGTAGGGTGGCATGGCCAAAGCAGTGAGTTGGGGAACTCGGTCCCTCTGCGACCAAGGAATCAAGGTACACCAACCCAAGCAAGAAATCCAGGGTGTGGAGGTAACGGAGATGTGTGATGGTGAGAGGCAAGGGCTTCTCCATTTGTACTGAAAAGGCTGCAAACTTCACAGGTGAACGTGAAGGCTCCCCAGCTCCTGACCCCCAAGGGGACAGTAACGCCGCTCGTACCGAGGTACGATCAGGCCCTTTGGGCAGGGGGTGGCTGGGGACTCCCTCCTGCTGTGCCACTCTCCCTGGTCCTGCTAACTGGCCTCTCCGGGCATTTCGCTATGAATCATGAACGACCAGCTGAGCGCTCGGTGACTTCTAATTTCCCATCCTGTCCTTTTCCAAGGCAGTCTTCCCTCCGCTTCCCCGAGGTATGACGGAGGCCCTGAGGAACAGAGGGCTGGATGAAGTTTCATGGGAAGGCAGCCAGCAGGCCACAGACTCGGGTCGTGGCTAGGAAGTGGTGTTGCTGCCAAATAGCTTATTTTTTGCCTATAGAGCTATTAATTCCGTCTGTTCCTACCAGGTGGTGAAACACAATAATCTGCATCCGGGCACATCATTTTCCCAGCCATTTCCCTTTTCCCACACTCCTTCCCCATCTGCGGTTACCGATTCAGCCATGCCGGTGCTGCCAACGCACGAGTGTGAATGCTGGTGCGGGTCCCGTCTCTCCTGTCCAAGACACGTGCCGTGATTTTAGTTTGGCTCCCTCGTGGATGTCAGGCCTTCAACTTGAGCTTGCCTAAAACTTCTGGTCTCTCCCTTGGGCTGGAGCTGGGTGCCGCCTCCCATTTCTCCGTTCGCAGCTGCGTCGCTGCCTGTGTTGCACGCCTGCATCGCGCGTGGCTCCATGCCCAGCCTGTGAAGTTTGCAGCCTTTTCAGTACAAATGGAGAAGCCCTTGCCTCTCACCATCACACATCTCCGTTACCTCCACACCCTGGATTTCTTGCTTGGGTTGGTGTACCTTGATTCCTTGGTCGCAGAGGGACCGAGTTCCCCAACTCACTGCTTTGGCCATGCCACCCTACTTTCTTTGAAACTGCCGCTCTCCGTCGTCCAAGGCTGTTGGCTGCTGTCAGCGATGGCTTCATGAGGTCTGGTGCTCTCCATAATCCATTTCATTTTTAAACAAGTTTTGCTTACTGCACTTGAGCTGTGTTGGTCATCACAGAACTGTTTTGGCGGTGAAGCTGGCAAACGCTTAGCTAACGGCCAGCGGGGCCAGTGCTGATACGTATCCCATCGCGCTGCCTCGTGCTGTTTGTTGCTGCCTTGTGTTCACCCATCTGTTCCTGTTGTGTCTCCTCTCATGCTTGGGTTGCCCCCCCTTAGGGTCATGGACCATCTTTCTGTTCTGTATTCATTCAGTATGTGGGGGTTTGTCACATTTAAAGACACCACAGTGATTTTTTTTTTTTGCTTCTACAGAAATGACCGCTGACCCATAATTTATGTAAGTGAAAACCAAAAATAATTGCGAGGTTCGAGCGTTCCCCTGAGCGTCACTAAGGTGTGGTAACTCATCGTGCATCGCCAGAGACCCCCCCGAGCTGGGAGCCACGGCAGGGGTGAGGGAGCCCAGGGCGGGCGGCTGAGCCGTGCCGGCGCTGGCGTGGATGTCCCCGGGAGGGGCGGCTGGGGCCGCGGCAAGCCCGAATGGTGCGGGAGGTGGCGGGGGGGCCCTGGGCCGCCCCTGACAGCACTCTTCTTACTCTCCCTGCAGCTTTACCTTTTATCCCAGCTGCTTATGTGTCCAAATCTTCACCTAGCTGTAAAAATGAATACATAAATGAGATCCTAATTGATGGTTAAGAATATGCTCTGAGTTTTGTGGAAGGTGCAGCCGGTGAAATAGGGAATACAAGTCCTGCAAACGATGCTTTTTGCCCTGGGGAAGCTTGGAAGAACATTTTGCACCTCTTGGTAGCACGACAGTTATGTTTTATTGCTGTAGGATGCGAGGAGGTTCCAGCACTACGTAGCCACCTTAAAGCTGACGAAGTTTCTAGAAGCATTTCTCATAAAACCTGACCCCTGTGGCAGCAGTTGGGTGTTGCCCTTGTGCTGGAGCAGCCAGGTGTGCACGGGTGGTCGGTAACGAGTTCAGACCAGTAACTGCTGATGAGCAACACGTGTTGGTGCAATTAAACAGTGATTTTTGTCACTTGTGAGGGGGCTGGCTCTCGCGCCCCTGGGGGCAAACTTGGGGCAGTTTAGGTAGAGCTCAGCAGTGGGTGCTGGTGGTGTGGATCCTCTCTGCTTGTGGGAGGGCGAGCAGGGCCGCACGTTGGCTCAGGAGATGGTCTGGCTGAAAGCGGGCCTGTGGTGGCTCATGGATGGGGGCCCGCCCCCCGG
>NW_009259496.1:405362-406467 GCF_000687185.1 Egretta garzetta | reverse complement strand
GAGGCGGGGAGCTGTACAAAGCTACGGGCGGCACGAGCCATCGCAGTGTGGGCAGACGTGGAGGGAAGAAAGCCGAGAGGAACGCAGGCACCTCCACAAATAACTGCCCTGGCTGTAGCCGTTTTTCCCTGACTTCTGTGTGAGGAACTGGAGCAGGTATAACTTGGGCGTTAGGTTGTGTTCAATTCCTGTCCCCCCCCACCCCAATTTTGCTGCTGGCCAGTGTAGTTTCTGTTGCTGTAAGTGCTCCTGATGTGCATTAAGAGACAGCAGATTGCACGTTTGTTTGCCATTGTTGTGAACTCAAGACCGGCGTTTCCCTCCTCGCCCTCCCGATGGAAATCCCGATGCGGGTTTAATATTTGCAGGTAGATTTCAGCCAAGATGAGTTTATCCAGAAAGTTTTGTGTGTCCCAGTTGGTCTTTGTGGGCATAAAAAGGAGGATATAAATGCACCTCAGCCTGTCTGAACGCCATTTTGAAATAATTTAAACGTGGTATCTCAAGGAGCTCAAAGGTAGCAGGGTGCAATATATTGCTTCGTGCCTGCCAGCGCTACCCGAGAGCGGGACAAGCACCCCTGAGCAGCCTCTGCCCGTGCTCTGGGAGGTACCGAACTGCGGATTAGCCCCCTGGGTGGAGTTTTGGATGCAGGTGTAACCAGGCCGTAGCTGCTCACCTCTGGCTCAGGAGGCTCCTGGGCTGGCACCTGTGGTGTTGGGGTGCACGAGCCAGCCCTTGCCTTGCTCCCTTGGCAGCCAGGGCTGGGGGCGCTGCCGGAATGCCGGACGTGCCAGCGGGGAATGTAGCTGCCCTCTCTGGCAGGGGCGAGCCTGCTGAGGAAGGGGTTCGGTGTTCCCGGGGGCTGGGATGTGCTGGACCTAGTCTGGGTTTAGGACCGCCTGGACTGAAGGAAGGAAGGCTGAACCCGAGTTCGTTTCTCTGGCTGTTCCAGCTCGGAGGCACGTGGTGAGCTCGGGGCCAGCAGCAGCACTCAATTAATGGGGTCACTGAGAGCGGCTCTGAACTGGTGGCCCTCCTGGTCCGGTTGTGTCGGGCTGGATAAGCCTGATGTGGGCGCAGCCGGCGTGGCTGCTGTTCACGG
>NW_009259496.1:396080-405239 GCF_000687185.1 Egretta garzetta | reverse complement strand
TTCCTGTGTAAGTCGGGTGGCGCTGAATTTTCTGTTGATGTCCTGGGAGTGTGAAGCAGCGCAGGAAGAGTTTGGCTCTAGGGGCTGATGGATGCGGGCTCTCTGTAGAGCATCCATTACCTTCGCCTCACAGGCACAACAAACAGCCTCAAGGAACACGAAGAAATCCCTGTGTTTACACTCCTGCCTTTTATATAAAATTTTTTTCTTGAGACATGTTTAGAAAACTGAGCTCTTTATGCTCTGGGAGTTTTTCGGTACAGGAAAAACGCAAAAGGAATCTAGTCTTGTTACTCCTTACTGGAACGCAGCATTTGAAGGGAACAGCCTAGGAAGGTGGAGCAGCTGTAGGTGGAGTCTGATTCGTGATTTTTAACTCCCCTCTTCACCCACGGGCATGTCTTTGCAGCTTTCTGACGTGAGTCATTACTGCTAGCAGCTCCTTGAGGAAAGCCCTGCTAAATTTCTTGTAGTGACAGGTGAGGTGCCAGCCTTTCCTTGGAAAATTAAAAACTAGAACAGAAATGTGAGGCGTGTAACATGGCTCTGGGATTTAGGGTGGGGAGGTGAGACTCCGGGTGCTTGGCCGCCAGGGGTTGCAGGGCTGGCTGTTCAGTGAAGGACGAGGTAAGGTTTTCTTCTCCCGAGAGCAGATGTTCCTTTGCTTCGGGGCGGTCAGTCACTTCGTGCTCTGCTTCCAGTGCATCGCATGAGCAATCGTAACGGGTTTTGTATGGTCCCGGCAGGGAGATGAACACCAGAAGGTGCGTGCTAAAATACAGGCCAGTGAGCAAATGCAGGTGCTGTGCTCTGAAGCGTTCCTTGTAGTTGGTTCCTGTGTGTTTTCGTGGTTCTGCTCCCTTCTGGAAGTGACAGGAGCAGGGACGCTCCCCAGGAAGGATGGTTATCGGCCTGAGATATTCTGCCTTCTAACACTGACTTTACTACTTCTCATAAAACCTGGTTGGAAGTAGTATCTCATTATTATTCTCACCTGACCTAACGATGCACATTTTGGGCTTTGTTTCCATCATCTCTTTGAATCTAAAAAGCACCAAGCAAAACTGTGGGATTTTTTTTAACATTATCGATCACTGTTTAAGCTCTCTAAGTGCATGCACACACAGGGTTGTCTCCGAGTGTGCTTAAATGATTCCGTAAAACATCTTCAGGGAACGTCCTGTTGCCGAGTATCATCTGTTTCAGCCCTGACGTTAATTGCTGCTCATGGCGCTCCCATAATTGTACGGAGATGCATTAAGATGAGTATTTTTGAAGGTGGTGGGTTTTACTGATCTGGATTTGTAAATTCTGTTGTTGAAGGCATGTTGGCTGTAAACGTGCGTCTGTAATAGCACATATTGCCCGCAGCCTGCCCATCTGCCCGAGCATCCCGTCGGAGTGAACGGGTTGATGGAAGTGCTAAGGGCTGATTCAGACACCTCTACAGGTCAGCTTTGTGCCTGGGGCACGGGGGTACCTCTGGGTGCTCCTGCCGAAGGACGGGCTTGGTTCTTCGCGTGCAAACGTTTTAGATGGCAAAGGGTTTGAAATACTGAGCACTTTCTTGAGAAATCTGTCTGGGGTAATCCCCCCGAGCAGGTCTGGAGAACCTCCTCCCCTGCAGGCAGGTCTCGCAGCTTGGGAGATGCTGCTGTGGGGCACGAACTGCAGCGTGAAACGAAGCCGAGAGTTTGCTTTGTCTGGAGTAACCGGGAGGGTTTTTCAGCGCATCTGAACGAATGGTGCTAGTGCCGGCATTTCCTAATCTTCGCAGTATCCTGGCGAGAATAAACGGTACCTGCTTTAAGACTGGGGTAACAGAAATATTTAAAAATGATCTGATGAGTGAGTTGTGGCAGGTTTAACTGTGCTGACGCCCCTTTACCTGTACGCTTTGCTTCTCTTGTATTTATTCTGCCGTGCACCTCCCTCTCCCTGTCCCCTCCCCGGGAAGCTGCAGAGAGCGCCCAGGTCGCCCCTCAGCCTCCTCCTTTCCCAAGGAGACAAACCTAGAGTCCTTAGCGTTCCCAGTTCTGCGGGAAGATGACCTGTGGGTGTACGTGACATAAATCTGAAGTTAGTCATTTGAGGGAATGTTAAAACATTCAGCTTTCTAATACGGGGGAACAGAGGGAGGCACGTGCCTTAAGGGGCTCAGGAAGGGTTTTATTGCGTCCCCCATCTCTGGACACCAGGGAGATGGCCAGTAGGGCTGGCGGGGTGGGTGAAAATTGACCCGTAGCCAGATAGAGGTCCCCTCGAGATGGTGGAAAGAATTGAATTTGGATGTTGCTTCAAGAAGAAGCCTTCTCTGCCTGTTGTGGTTTAACCCCATCCGGCAGCTCAGCACCACGCAGCTGCTCGGTCACTTCCCCACGGTGGGACGGGGGAGGGAATAGGAAGGGTAAAAGAGAAAAAACTTGTGAGTTGAGATAAAAGCAGTTTAATGGGGAAAGCGAAATTCGTGTGTGCAAGCAAAGCAAACCCAGGAATTCTTTCCCTCCTTCCCATGGGCAGGGGGTGCTCAGCCACCCCCAGGACAGCCGGGCTCCATCACACCTAACAGTGACTGGGGCAGGCAAACGCCATCGCTCCCAACGTCCCCCCCTCCTCCTTCCCCCAGCTCTGTGTGCTCAGCATGAGGCCATGGGGTGTGGGGTACCCCTGGGGGCAGTTGGGGTCGGCTGTCCCAGCCGTGTCCTCCCCAGCTCCCTGTGCCCCTGGCAGAGTCCTTGCCTGGTGTAAGCCCTGCTGAGCACCAACTGAACATCAGGGTGTTACCAACGTTCTGCTCACCCTAAATCCAAAGCACAGCCCCGTGCCAGCTGCTAGGAAGAAAATTAACTCTGTCCCAGCCGGAACCAGGACATGCTCAAAAAAGGGAAGCAGCAAGTGTAACGTTTGTATGCCTGCAGCTGCCCAAATCAGCCTTAATTTATGACAGGAGCGATATTTAACTGAGGCCGATGAGTTGTGTCTGTCTTTATTTGTTGTATCCTGGTTGTTTAAACTTCGCGTTTCACACAGCAACGTGTGAAATCCTGCTTTCTTCAAGCACTGCACACCTGACCCCATTCATTACAAATTAAAACATAAACGCCATCGCTCCCAACGTCCCCCCCTCCTCCTTCCCCCAGCTCTGTGTGCTCAGCATGAGGCCATGGGGTGTGGGGTACCCCTGGGGGCAGTTGGGGTCGGCTGTCCCAGCCGTGTCCTCCCCAGCTCCCTGTGCCCCTGGCAGAGTCCTTGCCTGGTGTAAGCCCTGCTGAGCACCAACTGAACATCAGGGTGTTACCAACGTTCTGCTCACCCTAAATCCAAAGCACAGCCCCGTGCCAGCTACTAGGAAGAAATTTAACTCTGTCCCAGCCGGAACCAGGGCACTGCCTTCGTGCTTGAGGGTGTTAGGGTTTCTCTGGACAGAGCTCCATGAGCTGCTGCTGGGTGCCTTTCACGTACGTGGAGCAGAGGTGGGAAAGGGATCACGCAAAGGGAATGCACCTGCATTTCTTAGGGAAGCAGAATTGCCATCTCGTCCAAGACTTGTTTCCTCTGAAACAACAAGGCTAATTTGCATGCTGAAGTTTGCCTTCCCGGGACAAGCTGGGCGTGCGTGTGCGTGCCTAACAAGTGACACTGAATGCTACGCGTGGGGAGGTGGTTTCAGCTTTTAAAATAAAAATAGAGCCGTGTCGGGCTTAGTGGTTTCGTTGGTCTTTCATGCATGCCTGTGTGCTCCACCCCCTCCTTTTGTGGCTTAAAATAAGTAAATAATGCTTTGGGTCTCTGGCAAAGGAGGTTTTGAGGCTTGCTTTCGGAGCTGTTTCAAGAATACAGAGCAAATGCAATTCCAGGCTCAAGCGAACACATAGGAAACTATTCATGGGTCCCAGCTTCACAGCACTCTGAAATAACACCGTTCTAAAGGGTGCTGATCTGGTTGGGGGTTTTGTTTGTTTTCCAAGTTTTTAAGTTGTCGGTGCTTTCTGTTGTCCCCCCCAGGAAGGGGAGCTGGTAGCTTGCCTGTTTGAGCTGAGGCTCAAATGGAGGATGAGAATGATTTATCTACAGTTGTGTGAGCTTTAAGGAAATGTCAAATACTGAGTGTTGGCAAAACCATGACGAGTGGATCGTTCTGAGCGCCTGAGGGATTCCAGGAGGTCAGGAGAAGGGTTTCTTAAGACCTCAGGGTTGTTTTATGGCTGTTGCTCCACCAGACTCTCTGCGCTAAATTGTGGTTATTATTAGCACAGCTTTTCTTACTAACATCATCTTCTTAGAATTCCATTTTTTTCTTCAAAAACTGTTACTGGCTTTAAAGTTCTGCTGATCCAAGCAGGCGTTGGGTTTAGGCAGATCACGGCGGCATAAATGAGATTGCTGGTTTGAATCATTTGGGGATTCTGTAGAGAGGAATATTGGAGATAGGTGTTGAAGAAATCAGCTCCCAGTCACCAGGATGGTGATGACTGGGCTCGTTTCTCTTTCCAAAACCCTGCCTTTAACCCCTGCTTCGGCCTTTGACTGCCTGGTGACGCACGCTGAATGCATCTGCTGACTCGGGTATTAGTGGGTGATGGCACTGTCGAGGACAAGAGATTGAAAGCATTAAAACCTGTAACCTCTCAGATGGTGAGCATGGCCGTGCCCATCTCCTTCACTGCACCTGGAAGGGGTCCCGTCCCCCCCTTTTTATGATGTTGTTGCGTTTTACTGTGAGCGCATCGGAGGTTGGCGCGCTCAGCTCCAGGTTCCCTCCAGCCTCCTTGGTTTGCTGTTTTTCTCATCTATTATGGTGTCTCCTCTGATCTGGATCATCAGGATTTCCTTTCTCTGCCGCTCCACAGGAGCTGTCACTTCCTCCTGTCTTCGTATATATTTCATTCCAATTTGCTGATAATTCCTCCAGTGATTTCTGAGCAGATCAGGTGCTATATTTTGTTCTTCTGCAAGTTTTCCTCAGTTTTACTGATCTTCATGTTGTTGTCTAATAAGTCTTCCATGTCCATACCAGTTTGATCTTGCGAAGATGCCATCTCATCTAGAACACTTGCCTTTAGATGGGGCTTCAGGGTGCAAAGTTCCTTCAGTGCTTGTACGACTGCTTTGACATTCTGTGTCTGTTCCCTGGGATACCTTTTGTGTATTTTCTTTTGCTACTGTAGTTCTATTCTTGATTGTGGATCTTCTTCTTTCCTTCTTTTCCCGTTCTTTGATTTCTTCACTAGTTTGCTCAATGCTTTTACTGTCTGCTCCCCAAGAAGTCTCAGCTAGTCTGTGTTTTACCTTGTAGCCTGTTTAGTTTTTCCTGGATGTCTTGACCTTGGGAACTTGTGTTGTGTTACTTGAGAGAGCAGGTGACAGACAGGCATGGGATGAGGTGTCTTAATAATCTCAATAATCACGAGTTGGAGACCAGCATCGTTCTGGAGGTATTGACCTATATCTCAATGCCAGGCACACGTTATTGTAACTTACTGAGACCTGGTGTGGCTGTGTCTGTCCATGGTGTTTGAGGAGCCCTGGTGGTACTGCATGGTGGTTAGTATGCCTGGCAGCTGTGGAGGTTAGAAACAGGAGACTGCGTTTTGCTGGTAGTAACAGTTGGTTTGGTTTTGCTTGACACCCTGTTGAATTCCGTCTCGTTGCATACGTGTCTCTGTGACCATGTCCTACCAAGCACAGGGAGAAGAGGTTTGCTGGAGGTCGTGCAAGAGCCCTGAGGTGATGCAGGCTCCAAGTACGAGTTACAGAATCCTGTCCCAGCACCCTCATAACTGGGCCATTACTGATATGGTCAGCGGCGGGGGGTTTCCATACCCCTGTTTCTGTTACATGTTGGGTGCTGTAAGGTGGCTGTGGGTTAAGTCCCAGCTGTAACAGAGAGAGGAGCTGATCCAGAAGCCGGGGTTGTGGTGTTGGGGCGCTGGAAGCTCTGAAGGTGACATGTTGGCTGCAGTGGGGGGGTGGGACAGGCCTTCCCCAAGGCAGTTGGCATGCAGTTTGTGGTGATGGGGTTGACGGAGTGCTAACCTGGGCTCCCTGTCCCACCTGTCTTGCAGCGGTCCTTCCCCTGTGCTGGTGCCAGCTGAAGAGCTTGCAGCGCCCCAGCCAAAATGCTGTGGTTTGCAACCAGGTGCATTGAGTGAACCAAACCGCTGGCTCGCCTGAGCATGTTAAGCAGGAAAGTTCAGCCGCTGGGGAGCCGGGGTGGGAGCTCAGCCAGCACTGCTGCAGGTGCAAGCCGTGCTTCCTGAGGAGCTGCGTGTTTCGGTCACCCCACCATAATCGCCTGCGGAAGAGCTCAGCAGCCTGGGCCTGGAGCTGGGGGCTGCGGCGCACGCCGGCTCCCGAAGCTGCTGGGTGATGGCATTGGCAGCACCGTGCCCGGTGGCGGTGCGAGAGCAAGGTCTGCTCTGGAGGCGCGTTCTGAGGCGTTCTGAAGTCCTCAGCCTTGCTTCTTCATTTCTTGGGTTTCTCTTGTTCTTTCTGGGAGTCTTTCTAGAACTGGGCTGGTTAATCCTGGTGGTTTGTGTTTGTTTGGCTTTGGTTTGTGTTTGTTTGGCTTTGGTTTGTGTTTGTTTGGCTTTGGTTTGTGTTTGTTTGGGTTTTGTGGTTTCTAGCTAAATCAACATCTGAGAGCAGGTGTTCTCTCTCTCTCTCTCTCTCTAATTACTTTTTCATGGCCAGAGTAGTTGAATGTTTTACTTGGGTTGTAGTAGCAGTTCCTTTCTGAAATAGGGGCACGGCATTTGCAGTTAGGCGGTGAGTTCTCTTGGTTAGAGGGCTCCCAGTCTCGTGTATGTTCCCACTCTGGAGATGGTGCCCTTGGTCTCCTGCGTCTCTGCCCAGAAAGAAGTTTGGAGTTTCCTGAAGAAGTTTTGCAGGTAGTGCCAGAGTTCAAGAGGATGAGTCTTCGCTTGTGATCACCAAGGGCAGTTTAAGGATGGCACGGCACCAGGGTACAAGAGGAATATCACAACTAAACTGTAAAAACCGAACAAAGAAACCCCAGCCTTAATTATTGCAACCTTGACCTGTTCTTTAACAACACTCCTCATGAAAAGGTCTGGGAGCTTACAAAGTCTTAAGTTCAAAGTGTCAGAGTATGTTCCTAGCATAAAAAAAGCGATTACTTAATTCACTGTAGAGTGCTCCCTCTCCGGTGGCAGTTCCATAGTGGCTGCTCTGCAGAAGGACCGTGCTCGTCACCGTGATGCCGTCGGGCTACGAGGGGTGTTCCTGGTCAAGGACAATTCTGTAGGTTTTGCAAGTTTTGTTTAGCAGTCTTGTAAGGATCAGGTGTTTTATGGGAGGGAAGTGAAATCCTCGTGGAAATGTCATTTTAGCAGTATTTTGAAAAGAAACCTGGTTGGAGAGAAGTTGCAGTAAATATTGACTTCACCTTGATGTCATTTACCAAGCTCGCCCAGGATAATAACCGGAAATTTTGGAGAGGCTTGCTCTCCGCAGATTGCTTCTGTTAGCTGGAGCTGTGGGGAGGGAAGTCCGGCCGTGCCCGAGCGTTCCCGCTGCCCGAGTTGCTGGTGCCGCGATGCTGCGGAGGTCGGAGGGGGTGGGCACCTGGCCGAAGGGCCAGCTCTGGATCCTGTGGCTTCGGCACCGGCCCTGCTGGGCAGAGCTGGTTTTTGCAGAGCCACCTTGCAGTATCTGCTTTCTTCTCGGTGTTTTCTTTTTCAGCGGGTTTGTTTGCGGAGTCGCAGCCCCGCTCCCATGTTCGGCAGTAGCTCTGTTCAGCACTGCCTTCCCCAGCGCCCGAGGGCCAGATGCTGCACTAGAAACGCACTGGAGTCATCCCATTTCTTTTATATTTTTAAGATTTACTGATATAGAAACAACTTCTTTTGCTATATTTCAATCTAATTTAGACCTCCCCTTCACTGAAATGAGATGGGATGGGACCCTGTCCCCAGTGGGACTGGCTGAAACCTGCACACTTGTGGTAACAGCCCGTCTTGTTCCTTGGAATCGACCAACGTGAAAGCACGGCGCCCTGAGCAAAGCCGTGGCTCAGGACTGACTGATGGGCTTCCTCGAGCATTTGCCTTCTGTAGTATTTCAGCCTAAGAACTCGCGTGTGTGGTGCTTGAAAGTAAGTTCCAGTCTGTTTTAGCTGGATGCCGGAGATACCCAGATGCGTGATCTTGGAAGTGTGTCTGGTTCTAGCCCTTGCCGTGGCGCTGTGTGATTCCCACGGCACTCATTCTAATGAAGAAAAATTAGGTGCTTTCCTGGGTTCGTTAGAACTGTGTGGTGGGGGAAGCAACCCAATAGACTCAGCACTGCTGCTTGCTTACAGCTAATTCCGAGGGGAGAAGACAAGTGTTAGAAATGCGGTGTTCTGCTCGGCAGTGTCCGATACTCACGGGACTTAGCTTTTTCTATAAGCTGTCATCAGATCACATCAGTCACAGCTTCAGAATAAGACACTGTAGTGGTCAGTCTCAGGCCTTGTTTCTTTTCCTCTTGACTGGTTTCCTCATGTTCTATTTAACAGGTTTTTTTCTTTTTAAATGCTTGTTGGTTTTAGCTTTCTGAATACCAAACCCCGCCCCCCCCCCCCCCCCCGCCCACCAACACACCGCACACCTCGGCGTGCGGGAGAGCACACGTGGCATTCGCTGGCGTGTCCTCAGCCGGACTGACCAGGGCGTAGGGAGGCGCTGGGCCCGGGCACCACGTGGGGAGAGGGTCCCTGGCGGCATTTGGGGGGGACCCACGAGCGTGGATGGCCCGTGAGCTGGGTGTACGAGACAAGTGCTGGTTGCTGTTTATTCACAGTGGTTAATTTGTTGAAAGATGAAGTCGCATGGTAGACTTTAGAAAGCACTGGTATCCTCCAGGGCTCAGTTCTCGGGCCAGTCTTGTTTAATATCTTTATCAACGACCTGGCGAGGGGACTGAGTGTGCCCTCAGTCAGCTTGCACTCACAGAGAACCTTTGGACCCGGCAAGGAGAAGGTCAGGCCGAAAAAGGCTGAAGCAGGGTCAGTGAGCCGTTCGGCATGGGGGGCTACGCGGCAGGCGGGGGCATCTTCATGCAGGTTACCCGAGGTGCGGGGCTCGAGGTCAGTGCTGGCCCCAGCTGGGTGCTGGCTGCTGGAGGGCACACGGGGGGTGTGGCCCCCCCCGAGCC
>NW_009259496.1:378705-395938 GCF_000687185.1 Egretta garzetta | reverse complement strand
GGGCCCTGGCGGCATTGGGGGGGGACCCACGAGCGTGGATGGCCCGTGAGCTGGGTGTACGAGCGTCTGCTTGCAGCGAGCACCGCTGCGGACCGGCTGGCGAGGAGCAAACCCGTGGTGCGGGTAGGAGAGGTGGGGATCTGGGTGTCGGAGGGACAGAAGGGCTGAACTGGTATCACTGGTGATACCGTGCAGCTTGGTTTTATGGTTCAATACAACTGGAACCACTTCTTGAAGCTAATGGCTGTTCCCCCTCCTGCTGACCTCAAGTGGTTATTCACAGCCAGTCTCTCCTAAAATGCCCGGCACCACCCATTTCTCGACTCGTGTTGTAAACGGGCTGCCACGTGCGTGCTGCTGAGCAGAGCCGTAGGCAAGGACGTGGTTCTTGGCCGTAGCAGGGGGACAAAGCTGCCGGTTAAATTATCCTGAACGCTATGGTCAGCCTCTGAGCATAGTCAACCACACAGTTTAAATGTTTCAGTAGCTTGTTGCAGCTACTGGGTTTCACTGAAAACCCTTTTGCTAGAAGCATTTAGAGCTGCTATTGTTATCCAGTTAAATGACAAATTTATACTGAAGTTATATTTGGCTGTACAATTATATTCCCATTAAACATGGCCTCTTCTTTTGCAGCGACCCGTATGTGAAACTCTCCCTGTATGTAGCAGATGAGAACAGAGAGCTGGCTCTTGTGCAGACAAAGACCATTAAGAAGGTAAGCGTGCGCTCCTTTCTGGTCCACTGATTTGGAAATGCTAAGGCTGCTGGAACACAACTCTCTAACGTAATGCAATGCTTATTTATTGGATACATGTATAGCAATGGAATAATGTGTTTTTTCAAACCGAAATAAGAAAACAAGTGCGTGCATCTGTAGTGAGCACACTCTGTGACACAGAAACAAGAGAGAGAAACATCCTCCTGTGTTGCATGTTATTCCCTAAGCCTTGGCTTATCAAATCGCAGTGCATCAGTCACGGTTTCTTTTATCAAAGCCATATTTTAGTGAAGGACATGGCTGAAATAAAGAACTAAGAAACTGGTTTAGTTGTCGTTTATTTGACTTTTAGCAAAAATGATCATTCTTTAATGTTCCCTGTCAAAACTTCCATTTTCAAAATACCTTCCTCCTAGGGCATTTAAAATAGCCCCATGACAGCAGATTTGCTGTAAGCAAAGCCCAGCAATGCACTGAAAATGGTGTCATTCTGCACAGAAATTCCACCAGTGATGCTTGGCACTGTGAGGGCTCTAAGGAGTTTTTGTTTTGCTTTGGTTTTTTGGGGATTTTTTTTTTTTTTTTTTTTTAAATTTACTGGTGGTGATGGCAGAGAGGAAAAAAGTCCCAACCCTTGTGAAAAGTACAGGAAAACTAGTGAGTCATCATTTTTACGAAGGTATTTGGAATCAACAGTGGTTTGGGTGAAATCCTCATTGCAAAACAGACCAGTGAGAAGAGTTTTGTTACTGAAAACACAAACCAGCACGATGCTGTTCTCAAATCGGAACATGAGGTGCCAGGAGAAAACCTCTGGGCAAGCCTGGATGCACGGGAGATTCAAGCAGAACTTTTCAAGAGACCCAGGGCGTGCTGGATGTCGGAGAGTAAAAGTAATTGCTAAAAGATTCCCCGGTGAACCATTGGTTCTTGTTTCATAATAGAGTTTTTATGTTCATTGACTCCTTTTAATTATGTTCTTTATAGCCCATCAGCTTAGTTTATGCAAAGGTTTTGGACATTAAAATAGTGTGAAAGATGTGACCTTTTCCCAGCAGGAGTACCCAGTGTGCTGCTATGGTCAAGACGTGACTGTGGCAGTTGTGTCCTTAAATAGGTGCAAGATTTATCACCAGTTCCGTGGAAGCATGGGGGGGTTCCTTAGGAAACACGTATCTCGTTCTTGTAGCGAGCGTGCTTGTCGTCCTGCCGCTTCCCGGGGCCTAGCTGTGTGGAGTCAAGTCCTGTTCCCAACACCATACGATTGGAAAACGCGTAGGCTCCGTAGGTCCCTTTCAGGCTGCTATAAAACACCTGGCTGTTACAGTTCTGGTCCCACCTTAGCTACTGTGGTCTTGCTGAGGTGCAAGAGTGACTTTGTCTTATTGGGGACTGGCGATATTCACAGGAAACCATTAAATCGGTGCTGTGTACTGGCAAATCTCACAAGGTAAAGGGTAGATGGAAAGAAGAAAAGGAGCGCAGGTGAAGGTTTATTTTCTTATTTTAAAAATAATTTGGACCACTGTAGTAATTTTGGTTGAGTAGCGATACAGGCTCAGACTTTACCAGCTACTAAACGGGCAACTCATTTCATCTGGAGAGGGCTCGGTGGAAGTTGGAGCCTTTGAGCAGTTGTACCCTACAAACAGCCTGTGCGTTCGTGGGCCTGTGTGCAAAATGCATGCTTCAGGATTCCGGAAAAAGGATGGCTTGCTGAAATATAACTGCCTAGGCCAGTCTAGTTCTTGTGGTGCTTGTTCCTTGTCGTAAAATAGCTCGGTAGCTTCTGTGGACTGCAACTGCCTGAGGATGGGAGGGAGGTTTTCATCCTTCACCTCTCGCTGTGATAGAATGGAAGAATTCCAGTGTGAGTATGAGCCGAGGTAGTCTGGGTGTGGAAAGGGGCCTCTGGAGAGCTCAGCTGTTCTGCAGCTTTGTCACGAAACCGCGGGACGGTTGTGGTCATAGTGGGGACATGGGGCAGGTCACGAAGGTGCGAGGGTCCTTCGGCTTTAGTGAGAAATCCTTTGTAGCAAGCCCATGAGATGGGGGGAGAGGAGATGGGAAGTGTGCCATGGGTATAGGACTTCATTTTTTTCCCCTTGTTTCTTGGGAAATAATGGTGATCACATCCAGAGTTTTAGTGAACTTCTGGTGTCTTTTCTTAATTAAATTTTAAATTTTTAAAAAATTCTTATTAGGGTAACATTGTCCTTATTTGAAGGGACGTTGCTGGTATAAAAGCAATAAGATGTTGTATATTCAGCTCCTACATATTTGAAATGTAATGGCTCTAGTGCAGAAAGTTAGGAGAGGTTGAAACGGGAGCGTGGGACTGGAAATAAGGGCATAGCATCACTGCTGATCCGGAGCGATACTTCCCAGCCTTGGATCCTTCTGAAAGGAGAGTCAGGAAGCCTCTGAGACGACCACCTTAATTTAAAAAAATCGTAGTAAAGCTGTGAAAGGACCGTACTGATTGTATGAAGGAAGGGAGAAACTCGGGGGCTGGCGCTGCCCCGGGAGGGAGTAGGGCAGGGTGTGCAGGGCAGCCCAGCGTGGGCAGGGACCGAGGGGGAGATGGTGGTCATCATCCTTAGCAGTGGACTTGGTGGTGTTAGATTTATGGTTGGACTTGATGACCTTAAAGGTCTCCTCCAACCTGAACAGTTCTGTGATACTGTGAGGTGCTCCCAGGACTGCATCTGCCTCTCTTCACGGCTGCTTGTACCTGTCCCCGAAAGCCCGGACCTGCTCAGCGTTCCCACAGCGGTGATGTTCACTCCTCTGCTGGAGAGTCCTGCGTAGACACTGCGGTTGTGACGTGTTCGATGCCATCTTAGGCCTTATGCCCTCAAAGCAGGATTCTTCCTAGGCAATCTGCAATCTCTCTATTTCATAAACAGCAAACATCGTTAGTACATCTTGATTTTGAGTTAAAATCCTTCACAAAAACATACCCAGCAAGCTCAGTCTCAGGGGTGGCTCTGACGGACGCTGCCAGTTACCTCCTTCGGCGCTGCCACTTCTCCTTTGCTGTGACATCTTCTACTCACATCTGTCTTTCTCAGTTTCATGTCTGACTTTGCATGGCGCTGGCTCGCAGGAATTGCCGTCAGGAAGGCAGAAGGGCCTGCAGCTTCCCCTCCTGGCTCTCCTTTTGTGTTACCTGGATGGTGGTCTGATGGGAGCTCTCCTGCACAGCTGGACCCAGCCAAAGGGATTGCATGCACATTGGTTCCTTACTCTGGACAAACAAAGTTATCAGAAAAATTTCAGATTAATCTGGCATGATCTCGCAATGTTGAATTTCTGAGGGTTTTGGGTTGATTTGCCTCCCTCCACACGCTTTGTTACTCCAGCCGCACGCAGCTGTTACTGGCGAGAGAGGTTCCATGTAGTTTAACAAATGAGGCATGGACTCGCACCAAGTTTGAGGGCACTACTGGCCATCAGCAACGTGTTAATTTTGAATGCTGCTCAACCGCCAATACAAACTCCAGGCAATATCTGATCCACCAGGCAGGACAAGTTTTAGTAAATGCCCTGGTGAGTGGTGGAAACGTCTTCCCCCTTGACAAGTCAAACGTTCAGTAGGGCAGGTCTGCAAGCGCCAACACCAGAACCCCAGCAAAGGAGGAACACGCTTGTACAGAAAGGCTCCAGAAATAAATGCGTGAATAACTTCATAGGGGACATTAGCAGGGAAACAACAGCAAAAGAGTCATCAGCAAAAAGAGCTGCGTCCTAAAAAGGACAAGTGTTGTACAGATAAAGAGCTGCCAAGAGCCAAGCGGAGTTAGATCCGCCCCAGGACATCAGAACAAACACAGAGAAGGTTTTTCAGCCATATAAATAAAATGAGAACACGGAAAGAAACGATGCTACTAAGCGGTGAGGCTCAGCGGGGAGGCCAAGCAGCTTTAGATATGGGAAACTACGTTTAGCGTTGGGTATGGGAAAGGCAGAGTAACATGGGGGGATCGGCACCAAGATAGAGGCTGTCGCAACCCGTGTGGAAGCGAAGTCTTCAGGGCTCAGCACCGTCAAACTGAGGGAACTGTGGGTAATCTTCACCCAGGCTTATAAAAGAACTGACAGATGACATGGCAAGCCCAGCAGCAGGAACTTCCAAAACAGACTGAGCCTCCGACGTAAGGCGGCCAACAGCACGTGCAGCTTTCTCCACTGCAGAAAGGAGAGAGTTTCTAGCGGCTGTTCACAACGGCTCCAAAGGGAACCAGAGGTTGTCCTTGTGTTTAAAAAAAGACGTATTTTTGTCACCTGGGTTAATGCCTCTTGAGAATGAAACATCCTCAGGTTTTAGTTCTGTAGGCTCTCAGTGATTTGCATTTTACTCATGGAATCCTATTTGTACTTAACATCTATTTCAGGATCATCTGACTCAAATACCCTCCCACCTTTGGTTTACTCAGTAGCCAAGTTCTAAATAATGTGATGGCAATTTTTTTTATGACCTGCTTTTTTCTCCTTTTTTTTCCCGTAGAACATTGTCACTTGCATGCACATTTTGGTGGGTTTGGAATGGCAAACCTAAAGAGATTTTAGCATGTAAATGTATTTGTTTCTTTTACAGACTCTGAATCCAAAATGGAATGAAGAATTTTATTTTAGAGTAAGTTTCCCCTTTCCTTGCAATCCTTATTATACCACATATGATTAATTGCATGGCATTTCATGGGGTTCAGAAGCAGCTCATTTTTTATTTGTTGTTAGGATGTTTGCATTGGGAAGACTTGTTCAGGTGTAACTGTTCTTCTCTTTCTGTAGCAACAGAATGAGCATTTTTTTTTAGCAGGAATTGGCGTCAGGTTAATTAAAAATGGACTGGCTCACCCTTTGAGATGTTACGTAGAGCAAGTTTCGAGTTAATTCATCTGAAAAATAAAAGGTTCTTTTCATTTGAAGAAGTATTCTCAGCAGAGTGCATTTGCCGTGGTTTTACATGGTAATGCAGTCGGAGAGAATCGCAGGAGTTTCCAGGAGCTGTATGAAATGTAGAAAAAGGGATTTCTCTTGGTCTTTCTGCTACTTGCCAAAAAGGTCAAAATATGCCTGGGTTGGTTGTTTTTTTTTTTTTTTTTTTTTTTTTTTAGTTTCACTTTAATCTTTCTAGATCTGGATTGAAATGAAAACCAAGTTATGGCTAAAACTGAGTGGGTTTTGTCAGAAAAAATAAATACTTGCAAGTGGTAAAGGAGGGGTTAAAAATAGCGATTATCAAACCCAACATAATACAAATGAGAAGGGCGATACCAGCGTTATTATTTAGTTCCTGAAGATATTTTTCCAAAGAAGAACGAGTTAATTTTAGTGCAGCCATAGCTTTTGCACAAGAGGGTTAGGTAAAATTTCAGTCGTTTTTAAAATTTAATCTTAACCAGCTGCTTGGAAAAGCTGTCCTTGGATTGCTAAAAACGGGAGTCGTCTCCACCGTTGTTTCTAGGCTCTTAGCACTTCCTTGCTAGTGGGATCTTGTAGGCAGATAGTTCCCACGATCTAATTGTTAATACACAGGTTTTTGAGGTTTATGTGGAATTTTTATTTTTAAGCATGTACCAAATAGCTTTTCTGGGTTGTGCAACTGGGTAATACGTATCTAAAATCATCTTTATCTAATGAAATATTTTATTTTTATAACGTACTCAGAGGGGAAAACTTTTCTAAGTTCTGCAGAGCCCATAGGAACGATCTTGATGCTCAATTCTGACCGGGCCCGAGGTTTTCTATTTTCATCACAATGGCTTTTGATGTTTGCGTGCCTCGCTACAGAGGTGGCTCTGCCATGGGGTAACACACGGTACCCGCCCGTAAAAACGCAGGGGAATTTAATGCTGTGACTTTGCTGGGAAGGCATTGCCCCAGTCAGGGAGTGTTTACAGTGTGCGGTGCCGTTGCCTTGGGCGCAGAGGGCATGTCACCTGGAGGGATCGCCACCGTGGCCGCTGCACGGGAGGGGAGGTGAAGGAAAGCTTTCGACTGTGTCGATCCGCAGACATGACATTTCGGCCTCTCCCAGATTTGATCCTGACTGCATATGTGATTTGGAAATGGGCGCCCTCACCTCCGTAAGCCCATCTTTGGGAACACGGGCCTCAGATGTCCTGAGCTGTAAGACTGTAAGGAACAAATTCCCCTGTGTTCAAGTGAAAGGTGTTCGCTCAGGGTTAAGCAGGCTCGTTATGTGGATTGGTGCTTGTAACTTTAACTGATATTACTCGAGGTAGCTTTCTTAATCATTTACTTTTCCCAGGAAGGGAGAATCATAGAATCATTTTGGTTGGAAAAGACCTTTGAGATCATCGAGTCCAACCTTTAACCTAACCCTGCCATCCCACCACTAAACCATGTCCCTAAGCACCTCATCTATCCTTCTTTTAAATCCCTCCAGGGAGGAGGACTCTACCACCTCGCTGGGCAGCCCCTTCCAGAGCCTGACAACCCTTTCGGTGAAGAAGTTTTTCCTAATGTCTAGCCTAAACCTGCCCTGGCGCAGCTTCAAACCATTAATATACAAAAATACACAAATACACAAAACTGCCACAATCTGTGTTGCTTAAACTAGAGATGCAGTTTCCAGAAGCTCTGCTAGAACGTCTTGAACATCCTGAGCAGCAACATGGCTAGACCAAGCAATGCTTGCCCCTTGCCGACTGTCATGGTTCCCTGACCTTCTCAAGGCTGGCGTGTCCATCGCCACCCCCACAGAACTATCGGCCCATTGCAGAATAGTGCTTCTAAATTTGTCTTAATTAAACAAGTTGGACACAGTAACCTGGCTTACAAAGTTTTTCTGGAAAAAATACATCAAGTGGATCAAATACTACCGAACCTTCTTCTCGTTTAATGGTGGCTGGCTCGTCTCCTGCCGGAGCCCTTTTTTGGTTGGGTTTTCCTTTTAAACGTTGGCAGTCTTTCTGCTTAAACTTGCTTCACTGTAGGTAACTTTCTGAAGGATACTTGTTCTTTTCAGATGTTGGGGAGACTTCTGTTGGGTTTTCCCCAGGCATGTGTGATAAATGGGCTAGAAATGGTGAGCGATAGACAGTCCAAAATACAGACGGCTGTGAAGTTCTGAAAGAGGGACAGTAAGACAGTAAGTGGGGAGTAAGCTCCCTACATGTTAACTGAGTTTTGCAGCTGTAGAACAAAACAAAGCTGGGAGCCCTGGGAGTCCATCCAGCCCGGGACTCGTTCCCACAGGCCGTGGTCTGCCCGGGGATGTCCTCTCCGCAGCCTTGCCTTTCCTCTGAGCTTCCTCTGGTGAGAGAAACACAGCAACAGTCCTGGCTGAACATCGTCAACAAGAGCTTTTCACATTAACTCTTAGGCTATTGCCAGTTGTGTAGGGTTTAGAAACAGTGTTCTAGTGCTCCAGTTTAAGTAAAACTAAAGACTGGCATACCTAAAACCTGTTCTAGCCCTCTTCCCTTTGCCTTGGTTTAATCACTGTATGAACCAGTACCCATACATTGCTACCACCAAGGTAATGAACATTAAAGTGACTTTATTTCAATTTTCTCATAGGTAAACCCAAGCAACCATCGTCTCCTGTTTGAAGTGTTCGATGAAAACAGATTGGTGAGTGCTTGGCGTGATCGTGTTTTACTGACCCCAAGGCTCTGCCTAACACCAGTGGTGAAAATACAGCGTGTCTCAAAGGTGTATTCTTGTCGGTGGTTTAAATGAGTGTGCTGAGAAATGCAGATAGAGGCATAAAAAGCATCTGGGTTCGGGACTAATAGTCAGGGTACAAAAGTAGTACCCTGCTGGGTTAGACCCAAATGGTCTGACAGGGAAAACATTGGGTTTGTCCTTACGCCCCTCTGGTGCAAACTGATAAAGTCCTAACCTTTTTACTTGCTTACAAAGCAGCTGCTTCATCCTCCGATGGTGTTGGTGTCGCTTTCCTGTACCTGTTAACACTTCTGCATCCTTCTTTGGGATGTGGTTACTAGGGCTGCACTCAAGGTGGGGGTGTATGAAGGTTTAAGGTAAGGGCAAAATAATGCTCTGTTATGGTTTCAATTCTCTACCTCAGAATGCCCAGCACAGTGGTGGTGGTCTCAGTCTTGAACTTCATTTGCCTGATGCAGCAGCTCTTCTAGAGAAGTCTTCCAACATCCTCCTGCCGCTTGCTTTGTTATCATAGACTGACAGAGTGGTTTGGGTGGGAAGGGACCTTCAGAGGCCATCCAGTCCGACCCCCCCACCACAGGCAGGGACATCTTTCCCTCCATCAGGCTGCTCGAGGCCCCGTCCAGCCTGGCCTTGAACACTTCCAGGGACGGGGCAGCCACGACTCCTCTGGGCAGCCTGTGCCAGCGCCTCACCACCCGCACTGTGAATTGTGATTAAGTAGAAAAGGTTTTCATGCAGCCCTAGGTGGAATAAGTGACACTGTCACTCTGAGCATAGCAGGTTCAATATGCTGGCTAGCGGCACACGGGGTGAATGACTTCTTTGGGGGTTTTTTTGTGTTTTGAAAACAGTAACATCATCTCTTTGTTTATGGTACGGTAACATCATCTCTAAGTATTATGTTTTCTTGGCTGGTGCAGTACAATCTCTGCTAAGCTTGTTTGCTTTGTGAAGGTCAGGATTGGTGTTGTGAAGATCCTTTTATTTAAAAAAAAACCAAACCCACAACCCAGTATGGAAACATTTTTTATTCACAAACTGTATTTGTGTCCTCTGTCTTCCTCTTAAATGTAGAGCAAAGAGAAACACGCGAGCTGTAATCTTCTGGGGAAAACCAAGGATTTCTAGCCAAATGATTAATTATATCCTCCTGTAGGAGGGGGGAAATGGGGAAGTCTGTGGCAGTGTGTGTTTGGCGGGGGCTGACGGTGAGCGTATTCACTGACATATAATGACCACTTGCCCTACTGAAACAGTCCTGTGCCTTTTGAACTTGGAGGAGCTCGTCGGTCAGTTCTGCCCAGCGTTAAGGTCCTCTTCCGTTGCCAGCTGATGCAAACAGCGCCGGGGCAGAAGCCCCCTGTCCGTAACGGTGAGGCAGAGCGTGAAGCCGGGGCTCAGGACTGTGCTGACGGTCCTGCGGGGCTTGCGTGTGTCTCGGGGGACAGCTGGAAGACAGTTGTGGTGGTGCAGGGGACACAGCAGAACTGGTGGAAGAGGCTTCGCCCTGGCCCGCAGAGGGTGGCGGCTGGCATGGGGATGTCCGGGGGCGCAGGAATGGGGTGGCAGTTCAGGAAAAAACTCCCACAGGCGGCGAGAGCTGAGAAATGGGCAGCGTTGCTGGACTCGTTTCAGGTATTGCTTGAGGTTTTCACGTTTCTGTGTGCAGGGCTGGCCTTAGGCTGGCGGTGTTGGTGCTACTTCATCGTTGAACGGTGTCCTTCCTGCCTTCCCACTTCGGCAGGCAGCCTGCTCTTGGGCTCGTAACACTTGCGAAGGCATCACCCGTGGCTGCGGAGCCCTCGCTTTCCTCTGGGAAGGCGTTCCGAGCTGTTGGCGAAGCGAGTGCTCGGGGGGCTCAGAGTGGCAGATTTCCATCGGGTTACATTTGCAGAATGAGGAGGGTTGAGCTGATCAGCTTGGCTTTACTCTGAAATACTGTCAAGACTTGCATGGGGTTTATCCCAACAACTTTGTTTCTTCCTTGCATTCCCAAACCGTCGAAGCGCTTTCTGTCTCTGCAGTACGCCCTTTCCTGTCTGTCCCCCGATCGAGTCGAGAACGTACGCTGCAAGCTTCATCTCTGGCGCAGAGAGGGACCGTGTCTGTCCTCAGGGAATGTGTTTTATCTGAAAAATGCGATAAAATAATGCCGCCACCTCTGCTTCTGCAAGGCCACCTACAGTACTGTTGCTGTATAGGAGCTATTTGTGGGTTTTGTCTTGTTGCCTCGTAGTCCGCTTCAAACTGCCGGGGATTGTGCCGCCTGTTGGCAGTGACGGCCTCGGGAGCTTCCATTTCTCTCGCGATGGGCTGTTTTCTGCCTCTGGAAAACACGCCGCTTGCGCACAGGGGTCTGGGTAGAGTATGGGTCCCCCACCTGCGAGTGTGCAGAGCTGCTGACAAAGCTCGGGCTGTTGGGTCCTCCCAGGGAGCACACGTCCGTGCGTTGAAACGAAGCCACGCTTCTTGGGGAACGGCTTCTTCCCTGGGACGTGCCAGCGAGCGCCGTAGGGAGCTTCGGCCGCGAGCGCCCCCGCGCCACCGAGCGTCTGCGTCGCAGAAGGGCTGACGCAGGGTGCTGGTTCTGCCTCGTGCCGTGCCCCGTCTGCCCGTTGCTCTTGCGAGGTCTCTGGGCCCTCGGAGCGCGTAGCTGCGTGCCGCGCCGGCAGTCGCACGCCCAGCACTGTTGCTGACTTTCCCGCTGGAGGCCGGCCAGCAGCGGGGAGAGTTTCTGCGCCGTGTTTGAGGCCGGTCGGTACAAACAACATGCAACGCCCACCTCCGGTCCTCACTCGTCTTCACTGCCTGGTAAAACTAAAAGAGCAGCTTTGTCTCCTTCCATCGCACGCTTTTCTGCTGCTTTTATCGCGTGAGAAGCCTTTCCCGTGCGTGCGATTGCTTTGTTCGTTGTAATCTTTAATTACGAAAAGGGACTACGCGGGGCAGGGCAGGTTATGCTGCGTCCGTAGGGACGGTGGAAAAGCTGTGGCTTTTTAAAGGCGAGGAGTTTGTTGCTTAATCGTGTTAGGAGCAGAGTTAAAATTGAAAGCGCAACCGTGCTATATTTACATGCTCTGCCGTGGTAGCCTGACGCTGTAACACCCCCAAGGCGTTAAGCTTGGAGTAACTTTTCTCGTTTGCATGCGGAGTGGACCTAAGCTTTTCATGCTAAATGGAAGCGGGTTTGTTGCAGTTAAATTTTTTTTGTGTGTACGCTTTGTACAACTGTGCCTTGTGGGTCTGATGGGGCTTAGATTTATAGCAGCGCCGAGCGCGTTCGCTGCCTTAGTCGGCTGCGCGAGCTCTCCCGCTGGGGCCGCGCCGCTCTGATGGAAAAGGAGCAGCTGGGAAGGTGCCGTTTCAGGCGCTTGCTGCAAAAAAAAAAAAAAAAAGAGAGAGAGAGAAAAAACACACCCCCCCGAGCTTACATTGGAGAGGGGGGAGCAGGGCACGTGACCCCCGCCATCCTACCCCATGTCACAGTGTGTGGGAGCGCTGGTTGCGCTTACCCAATCATGCCTGGAATGCTGCTTGCCACTTGGGCTATTTCTGCTATCTGTCGCTATCAGGGCTGCAGCGCTAACAGTTTGGCAGATGGGACACTTTTTCTTGGAGTTTATGTCTTTGGTTTTTAACTTCTGGCAGTGCCTGAATTGTTGCTGTTCTCCCTCTCCTTTTCTCCTCTCTGTAAAACCATGGCCCATCGGCTGCGGTTTCATTTTGGCTCTGGGCGAAGCAACACAGCCCCCGAATCGGAGATCCTCGACCAGGAGAGAGAAGATGACTTTTTCATGGCATTCCACACCTTGCCAAGAAGAAACAGTCCTCATGCTTTCTCCCGACACGGAGCAGATTACGGTGGCGGCGATGATTTGCAAGAAGTGGGCTCCTTAAAGAGGAGCACATCCATGTTTATTCCCCAGCTGCTGAACAGTATCGACGTGCGTCCAACGAGAAGCTCGTCCATGCAGATCTCCCTTCAGCGCAAAGCTGCCAACGGCTGTGCGGACGAGTGTGCGGCCCTGGAATCTCCTGAGGAGACGCTTCCTGGCAAATCCACGGACTTTCGGGAGCGCTACGCATCCCCTGTTGACAACCGTTCTTCTTCGCCGAGCAGTCCAGAGGCCACTCCTGAAAATTCTCCGCCCAGGCTGACGGAAGAGCTAGGGCAGCAGGTTAACGGAACCGTTTGCTGTAACCGTCGACTATTTTGTACTATTCCTTCTAATAACCCGAGCGAGGATGTGTCCTCGGCTGCCCAAGACGGCGAGGCAAACGAAGCAGCTTCGGGTTTAAACATCAGTGGCGTGAGGATTCAGCATCGGGCTTCGAGTGCAGACGTGCCTCAGGTTACTCTGCTGCCCTTTGGTGCTGAGGCTCAAAATAATAATGCTCCCACCCCTGAACCCCGGCGCTGGTCTCTGCAACATGTGCCAGACATGTCAGCAAACGCCGGGAAAAAGCTCTTTGTTCTCCAGTTACAGCAGCCGCAGACAAGCGGTGCGGGTGCAGGGGGCGAACACAACTTTGGGTTTACTGGGACAAAAGGGGACAGATTGGTCCGGTATCCTCGGATACGGCTAGAAAAGAGTAACTCCCCCCCCCTCCCTTTTTTTTATTGGCCCAAAAGATGACGGATTGAACTCGGAACCGCGTGGAAGTGGCAGCAGTGGGTCAGAAATGTCTAGGAGCGACTCGGTAGAGCGGATTCCGCAAGGGCAGGGATGCTTGTTTAAAATCAGACCAGATCAAAACACGAGGCAGCAGCACTTCCGAATTCTCGTCACCCGTGGTCCTGAAGACCAAAAGCAGGTTCTTGGTAACGAGGGCCGTGGCACCCCTGGTCCTGCGGCAGCCAGCACCACGGTAAGTACGATGCCGAATACCCCGTTGCCATAGAGGGGCTTCTGGACTCGAGGCGACCGGAGCGCTCCCGTTGTTAGTACCAGAATGTTCTGTGGTTCCCCGGAGCCAGCCGCGAATCGCCATGATTTCTGATCTAACGTGACTTTGCTCTCAGTTATGATTACATCCAGTGTAGTATTTTGAGATCCTCATGTCGCGCATGTTTCTTAATTCAGTGTTACGTCAGCTGGAAAGACTTTTAAAAATCAGAACATTCGACTGGCACATTAAGCGTTTGTATTAATTGAGTTGGTGGAGACCTTGCTGTGTGAAGAGTCCTTCATGCGCTCGGTTTTTAAAGACGAATACTTTGACACCTTCCAAGTTTAACGTACACACGTGTGTTGTTCTATATGATTTCAAAATGTCCATGGCAGTGCAGTAGTGGCTAAGACTATAGAAATATAGGAATCCCATGATAATTCCAATCCAGATACTGACGTAGCAGATAAGGGACCAAGAAGTTGGGGGGGGGGGAATATTTCTAATAGTAATTTTGATTTTTTTTTTTTTTTTCCCCCCTCTGGAAAGGAAGAACACGTCCTGTTTTTTCTGTGCCACAGGTCCTGCTCAAACAACTGTATGAGTGGCTTGACACAGCTTAGGAAGCTGTTGTCTTGTTTGTGTTTGCCTTGGGTTTGCTTTCAGACGACAAGATTTGTCTTCTGGTTTTCCTTTGTTACAGTGGAAGAGGATTGATGGTTTGTGTTTCTAAGCCGCTTTTTAAAAGGCCAAAGTAGGAACGAAACTTAAGGGTTTAGATTAGTCATTGGCTTAAATTGCTGTGCTGTGCAATTTAACACTGCCCACGAGTTCCTGAGCTCGGAGGTGCTGTATATGGAATCGGCAGCGCTCGGCCTCCAGCTGTGACAACAGCTTCACTAGGCGAGATCGCGGCCTTCGGCGCCCGTGTGCCCCGCTCCCCCGCGCTCTCCTCGGGCAAGGCGCCGCTCGGGAAGGCAGCGGTGCCGTGGCTCCGCAGCTTGCCCGTGCAACGGCTGGGAGCCTGCGCGTCACTCCAGTGTAACCCTCTTTGTAGCTCTTTAATAGGCCCTGGGAGGAGAAAATCACAAAGTATCCCTAAGCTTTCATTTCAAAAAAGTAAAATTAAAAAAAAAAAAAAAAAAACGCTGCCTTTGCCAGTACGGGTTTGAGTTCGTCTCTATCAGCTAGCCATGTTGTCGAGTATCTCCCCTGCCAGCCTGAGGAGGTTTCAGCAGGAACATTTGGAATGCAGAAACTTTGGTGATTTTTCTTCTTGGTTTGACTTTCCTGAGTGCAGTACAGCATGTTAAGTGGTCTCATCCTAAAATGAATCTGAATCTCATACTAAAAATGAAATGTGGGGGGGAGGGGAAGTGTGTCTTGATTCTCCCTTTCCTATTTATTATCCCTTGTTCCTTTCCAATAATAGCTGCTCATGGAGAGCCGTCCTACCCTGCTCTATAAGTAGCTATAGCGGGTCAGACCTAGTACCAAAGCACGGGGGTTGCAGGTCTGTGCAGCCTGAGGAGAGCTGTGCCCCCATGCCTCTGCGGTGGGGCTCCCCCCCTGCGGGACCTGCCCCCCGAGCCCCTTCCATGGTGGCTGCAGGAACGATCCGCGGACCAGAGACGTACCTCGGCGTTTCCAGGGGAGAATGGTGAAATTTGTTCCTATGTGCCCTTGGGTTTAGTTACCGTGTGAAATCAATTCAGTCGGCCGTGAAGCATGGCAGTCACAGAGGCGCTTGGTCCAAATGGCGCTTGCATTCCTTAGTGGGGAAAAAAGGTTTCAAAAAATAAAGAATGAATTGAGACTTAAAACTTTTTTGTGGTGTTTTCTCATCTTTGTAGTAAGCCCAGCGAAGTTGGGGGCAGAGGTGGCTGGCTAGGCAAGGTGCCGTGGGCAGTGTGGGAGATGAAAGCGTTGTGGTGCAAGTTGGGCTTTATTCTGTCTGCGCAGGAAGCGCTCTCTGGCGCGGCGGCGTTTCTGATCCATCCCACAGCAGTTGGTTGGGAGGAGCTGTGATGCCAAGGAAGGGGGCGCCTGAAATGCTGGTTCTGTTGAGCTGAGGGCAAGAGTTGCCATGGTTTATAGTTGTTAGTGTAAGGAAAAAAAAAAAAAAAAAAAAAAAAAAAAATTCTAGACTCTTCCAGTTCAACAAATTTGTGCGTATTTGATTGATACCGGGCCCAGGCCTGGGGCTGCAAGCAGCAGCTGCTACAGCCTGATTTATCTTGGGCGAAAACATTCGAGCGGGCGTCTGCAGTCCTGCTGCGGCCAAGTGTTTATGGCCGCTCAAATATCTTCTGTTCTAGGCAGAAGCGTTTGGGGCAAGCAGGATGTATTTCATTACAAGTCGTTATGAAATATTAAGTAAAGTATGAGCTTATGCCCAATTGTGAGCAATTTTGTTTGGAAGCGGCGTTGCAAATGCTTTTGACGGCTGTGATATATTTTGTATGTAATGCAATAGGCACCGCTACGCGCGTGCGTATGCTGGGGCGTATAACAAACACATTGTTCATAATTCGGGGTCTGAGAGCGCACGGCTGTAGTTGTGGGAAACACTTCAGAAATCCCATCTATTGGACAACTGTTGGAGAGACCCGACAAAGGCGTCCTTGTTGTGGTAAAAATACAACGTGCCCTAACGAGCCGTTGTTGTAGTAGCAGCAGTCATAGAACTGAATTATATTTAGTTAACGGAAATGGCAACTCTCGACTCTGCGAGTCGTACTTCTCACAACCCAGCCTTTATTTTCCTTCCTTCGAAATAATTTTAGAATCAGTGTTGTTGGGAAAGTGCAGAGAATCTGCTTGTGCTTCTACGCTGCCAGCTGGGATTGGGGCACGTCAGCCAGAAAGAGCAGCTAGGACAAAGGCGGTTCGGCGGTAGGCAAGGGCCAAAGTTCTGCGGGGCCCCTAAGGGTCGCGCGTGGGCACCGAGGGGGCGTCCCCGTCCCGGCTGGTGCTGCCCAGCACACCGGCCACTGGCCGCCCCAGCGCCAGCTGAGGCGCTGTCTCTGGCAAAACTTCCTCCGTACGAAGGTGGGAGCGGGGCTGGGTGAAGGTGTGCAATGTGCGTGATGGCCTTCGTGTGGGAAGTGGTTAAAAAACTCACCTGGGGAGTGTGGAACTCAATGGAATTGAGGGCTGGAGCTGCCCCTCGGCAGAGCCTCTCGTCGACGGCTGCGATGTCCGCTTCCCTGCCAGGCCCCGCCCCTTGTTGCAGGTTGTTCGAAACTCGCTGCTTCTGTTGATGCTGTGAATTTTAGTGGGGAAAGGGATGCCAGTGCCGTTGTTTTAATGGAGGTGCTTCTGTGGGAGACCTGTGTGTATCGCTGAGGCAGCGGGCTTGAGGTGTGTCAGTGGTGAGCTTTGTGTCCGATCAGGAATCGTTTTGGTCACCTAGAGTGGAGCCAGCTACTGGTAATACACCAGGCTGTGTATGGGAAAGGCAGAGTTGTCTGCTAGAATCCTTCTACAGAACGAGTAATTAGCAACTGGCAATTACGTGACTGCAGTGTGGGTTAGGAAAAATCTTCACTGTTATTCAGAATCATATAATAATATGTTTTAATGTGTTATTATATCGTGGCATATAGCACAGTGGATTTTTACGGTTTATTTTTTCTGGAGATGGTCCTTTCAGTTCTTTTGTCCCACTTGCCATTTTTCAGCGATGCCTTCTCAGCATCAAGAGGTTGCAGGGAGCCCCTCCTTACCTTAGCGACCCCTGGGAGATGGAGAAGATCTCTACGAGGGGGAAACTTGGCAAAGAATAGACAGCAACCCACTGGGACAGTTGGCAAGTTTAAATCCTTGAACTGTCCTCCTTTATATCCCACAGGGAGAGTTAGGACTCAAATTTGTTTAATCGTGTTGGGGCTTATTTATTTGTGGGTTTGACCTAAAGCAAGCAGGTCAATGAGATTGGCCGTTGATTTAGAGAAA
>NW_009259496.1:376903-378639 GCF_000687185.1 Egretta garzetta | reverse complement strand
ACGTAGAAGATGCCCCTTTCTGCTCTGTCTAGGGTGAGAAATGTGAGGCTGAAGAGTTCAACACCTTCCTTACACAGTGAAACCTTAGCTGGACTGTGGATTAATGTCAGCTGTATGGGAATTTGCCTTCAGAAACGCATTCTCCATGCAGGAAGGTAGATAGAGCTGACCCGTCAGCTGCCTCTATTGGCAGCAGTTTGCCAGGAAAGGGATGTGATTGTGACGTACTATATCATAGATTGCCACGCTAAAGGGGGGAAATGCTAATTCACTTGCCTTATAGATTTGTGTTTACTATTATCCTATTTTTAGGCAAAAGCTCTTGACACATCATGCTCCAAGACCTTCATAGTCTAAGACATGGAAGTTTTGGGATGGTTTTTTTTATGGCTGGGGGGGGAGAACTAGTTTTATTCAATTTTACGCATGTGAAAAAACCCCACATTTAATAAAAAAGACTAGTTAAGGGATGGCAAGCATCGTGCTTTTTCAGCTTGGCTGTTTATTCTGTAGGCAGTCTCACAAGTTCGGTGGGTTTCGATGGGCAGTGTCCGCGTTGGTGCCGCTGTGCTGTCCCCCTTGCGTTCCTGTGTGTCCCTGCCTCCCTGCCGCTCTCAGCCCTCTGGGTCCCCGGTCTCTAACTGGAGATGGTTTTCTGTGCACAACGTCGGCCAGCTGAGCCTTCACCGCCAGAAGCGGAAGAAAGGGAAATAAATTTCATTGCAGTCCTCTGAAGATGACGAATTTGTAGAGGAGCTTCCCTTGGCCGCGTCTTTGGGCCATATTTCTGCCAGAGCCTTCACTTCCCTTATCCATTTGTTTCAAATCTCTGGAGTGTCTTTGATCCAGTGGGTTGGAAAAAAGAATTTCTTAACTAGCGATCCCATCTGATGACCTGACCCAGCTCTAACGAAGCACAGCAGTGGTCTGTGCTTGCCCTCTGCGAAGCCTTGATTCAGCAGGCACGTACCACGTTTTGGCTATAAGAAGGGCAGTGGAGGAACAACGTTGTTCTGTGTTTTTACCGGTGTGATTTGCAAAGTAAGAGATGTATTCGGGTCAGTATTAAATTCAATTCTAGGTTGAACTTTCTGTTTTTTTACTTTTGTACCTAAACTGATCCATTTGATTAAAAAAAAAAGAAAGCTTTCAGTGTAAACTATGGCAAAGTCTGAAGGTCTCTTTCCTGAGATGGGACCGAGACACCAAATGGTTTGGGTATTGCTGATCAGCGCAAGAAAAAAACAATGGGAATCTTTAAAGGTGAAATAAAATGCAAAGGGATATCTTAACACCACCACCACCCCCAAAAAACAAAAAACCCCAAAACCAATCAACCAACTGAAAAAACCCACCCCAAAACCATTGCAGCAGTTTACTTGTTTCAGGTTGGTTAATGCGGTCCAGAGAGAGACATCTTAATCTTCTCTCTTGGTGTTGCTGCTCTGGCCCGCCCCGCGGCCGTTCGCCAGCCTGTCCGCGACGCGGTGTTCAGCACTTCCTGTGACGCCACTCAGCACCCCCAACCAGCCCCCACGCTGGTGCGTTCTTAGGACCTGGGTTGGTATGGGAAGGGGTGGTGCTTTTGGATTGGAAAAGAGGTTTAATTGCGTCTCTTGTAACTTCTGAACCAAGCCTAAACGTCCTAGAACTGCACGGAATAACGAGGCAAAAATGGGACAAATCCTGTTCCTAAGGAGCGTGTCGGTGACTGTGACCTGCCCGTCCTGCGTGTG
>NW_009259496.1:371161-376864 GCF_000687185.1 Egretta garzetta | reverse complement strand
GCGATGCTTGCAGCTGGGCCCCCTGCGCCCTCCATTCCAGAAGCGGTTCCCGAGGGTGGTGCAGCATTCTAAGTGGTGCAAACCAAGGACAGTCACATTGCTGACAGTCTGTTGCTAGCCCTGGTTGTACCGGGAACGTATCCTGGGAAGTTGAGAGGCCCTCTAAAGCGGTGAAAGCCTGGTCGGAAGCAGTCAGGCACTGAATCGGTGGGCAAAGGGTGCGAAGGTGTTGGCACCTTTAAAAGGCTGCTTTCTCCTTCGGCGCCACGCGGGACTGATGCTACACTGCGATTTTATCTCTTCTATTGCCCATGTCTAAGTTTGGAGACCTACTTCAGGGATTGCTGCCCGGCCTCTAGCAGGCATTTCCAGAACATAATTCATGTTGCCCTTAGCTAGGCGTCTAAAATAGCTCAAATGAGCAGCGCTATGAATTTCCCCTCTCTCTCTGCTTGCTATACAAGGAGCGCAGATGACGATCTGGAAGGCCTCTGCCCTGTGCCCGTAAGGACGTTGTTGACATCTGCAGGTAGAGGTGATGAATTCCATCCCTCAAGTCCTTTTATGTTTCCTGTTGGGATCGAATCCGTTCTCCGTCCCTCCTCTCCTCCACAGCCTGCCCCTAGGCTGCTCTGAAAGAAGGGTCCCTCTGTGCACAGTGGGCTCTGCCCAGAGGTGACCGCGCTTCCCATCCCCTTCTCTTGAGGGATCTGCCGGGGGTTACAGCCCACTCTGGGCCTTCCCTTCGCGTGTGACCCCTGCGCACCCCTAGTGCCCCCTTCCTTCTGCCCTCCAGGAATCACCTGGCCCCTTAACTGGCCTCTCCATCGGCGAGTGCATCTGTTCCTAAAGCTCCTTCCTGGCCCGGAAGGGGCAGGCCACCACGTTCAAACAGGCACAGAGCTTCCAGTCCTACAAGGACGACTTTGGGTCTTGTCTTTGCCCCCTCCTGTCAGCGGAGGACAAATAGCACATTGCAGGCAGTGTACATTGGCTTGCGGAATCGAGAAATCCATACGTAATTGGTAGTCAAGCTTTCAGAGAGCCCAGAACTGGCAGGGCTGGCTTCACCCTGTCCCTACACATCCCCCAGGTCCCCTGGAAAACGATTCTGGATGTTATTAGGCTTCATTTTTTAGGTGTTTTTCTCCCTGAAAGCTGTGTCTTTTGGTATTTCCCTGTAAAGAAACCAGAATAAACCTTGGAGCAGAAGGGCTGGAAATACCATCGCTTTTTTTAATAGCAGTAATAAACTGTCTGCTCCTGCGTGGAAAAAACCGTACGCTGGGTTTCAGCACGTGGTGAGCTCGCTAAAGCAGAGCTTACGGGGCCCTGAGTTTATAGTGGAAAGGCTGACCCGGTCCTAATGCTGCGGGTCCCAGCGGAGCGGCTCTCGCGTAGATCCAGCCGCAGGACGTTACAGATGGTAACCCAGAGGCAGAGGCTCGATTGCTTTTTGTTCTATTGAGCAGTTTTCCTGTTTGATAAGGGCTGTCAGGTAATGGAGAAGTCAGGAATGTGCACGGTTTATGACTGTTCTGGTTCAAAAAGCTATTCTAAACCCAAATTTGTCCTGTTCCCTTAGCTTCCAGATTAAATCTTACTGTAAAATGTATTACTGCATACGTTCATCTAAAATCTGCTGCTTTTATCTGGTTTTGTTCACCCAACAGGATGGCCTTGGTAGCTTCCAAAAGTCAGCAGTTACGTACAGAAAAAGACACCGATAAAACCAGCGGTGTGGCCGTGCTGACCCCAGAAAGAGTGGGTAAATAAAAAGGAAAAAACTCATCCCCATCCTATTTAAATCCTCTGCTATTATAAATATAGGGATGTGGGAAAGGCTAATTCTGGAGTTACAGGCCCAGGCGTTACTAGTGCCAAAATGCCGTCCCGGTTTCCAGGTCCCAAGCCACGGGGAGGGGGGCATGGGCTGCTGGAAGCCAAGGTCAGAAGAAAAGCGTGCTGCTGCTGTGAGGAGCTGTGCAGAGAAAAGCCCTGAACCGGGCATCTCTCGGTCTCTGGTGGGAGGCGTCGGCTTCCCTTTGGCCTTGGGGGGAGATGAGTAGCCTGGGGGGCGGCCAGCATTTCCCAGCACGGGGGCCTGTGTTCTAGGGAAGGGTGAGGGAACGTCAGCTCCCTTATTGGGGGGATTTTTATCTTCAGGGAAAGGGAGATTCAGCCATAGATGTCTATGACCCGGCTGGCCGCCTTCTCAGTTCCGTGTTGGAGTCATACATGCTTAATCCTGCTACATAAAGAGGTGTTTGGGTTTTTTAATGGCAAAGAATAACACCAAGTCACTGTTTATAATAGATGAGGCACCAGGAGCCTGCTTATTCAGCATTTCCGTCAGCGTTCAGCAGTTTGGGGGACACGCACAAGCCTAAAGCTCTGCACCACGGCCTTTGAAATGCTTCTGTTCTCAAAAGCAAGCTGCTTTGGAGGGAGGTGTTCATCAAGCGGTGAGAATCCTTTCAGACAAGACTGATAATAATCTGTCTTGAGAAAGCTATAGCCTGAGTTTTACATCAAGTGAGTGTTTAAAACTGTTCATGTGATTTAAAAAAAACCAGAAAAACCCAACCCAAAACTTTTTCTGCTTTTAAAATCATTTCTTCTCCACATCCTGTAGGTAAAGCCCACGGCGTGCCCAGGTGTGGGAATAGCACCTGGGAATAGCAATATTATTTGAGGCATTATGTTAGAACACAATTACTTAAAATATTTTCTTGTTGCTAGATAAAACGCAAAGCATTATTACTACGTCTGAGAATTATATCCGTTATGTTTTGCATGTCATGCTGGGCAGTGCAGAACTCTCATGCGTGTTGTGTGCGTTCGGGCAGGAATATGTTTCTCTCTCAGTCCTTAGTCTGGTAAAGTCCTTCAATTACGAATACGCGAACCGCTCCATTGCTTGCAGTCTGCTTCAAGCATGGGTTTACGTTCACAGAATCCTGTTTCCACCTGGCATTTATTTGCTTCAAATGGTGCGGAGGGGAATGCGACTTTGTGGTTGAGCAGGGTCTGCTGTGGCCCCGTGCTCTCTCCCCGAAGGTCCGGAGGTGGGGGCTGCTGTAGCTGCTGGGTTGCTGACACTTCATTATTTTTAGAAACGCTATCGGCACGCTTGCCAGCACCCTGAGTTCTTATAAACACGAGGGAGCTGTGCTCTCTGGGAATTGAGCGCGCTCGGTGGGCGATGCAGCTTGCGCTCCTGCAGCCGCGCGCTTGCTCGTGGTCGGCCTTTCCGAACCCAGTAATCCACAGCGTGGGGTTCCAGCCCTAGGCAGACGCACAAGGGGTTTGTCATATTTGACGTTTTAAGGCATAGGGTTGCAAGAAGCACTCTACAGGGCACATGAATCGAGCTCTGGAATGACTCCAGAAGACTTTATTTATATAGTTTACGGTACTTGTGACATTATCGGTTCTCCCCATTCGCTTTCAGCCTTGCAAACATCCTCGTCCTCCCCGCTGCCACGAGGGCCTCGTGCTGCCGTGTGTCTGGCTCCCGGCCCCGCTGCAGAGCGAGACGGGGGAATGGGGGAGAGCCAAAGCTGCCAACCCCAAACCCGAAACCAACTGGGCAAGGGAGAGGGCCGGGAATGGGACCCGCGTCCTGCAAAGAGCTGATCGTCACCCCATGAACCAAAAGGTTTGGTGAAGGCAGCGAGGGTGCCTGTGCCCCATCTGCTGGGACGTCCCGCTCAGCGGGGTCGGTCGCGCCTGTGTTGGAGGCTCAGGCAGCAGGACAAGATTCTGCCTGGTTTGTGTGATTTGAAGGCATGTGGCTAAACCTGGACCAACCTGAAGTCTTTGGGAATCCCAGCATTGAGTTTAGCATGAATAAAGCTGCACTCGTGAGCTTCCTTTTACTACTCCGTCCTTCCCTTCAGCCACATTAATTCCAACGGCTTCAGCTTAATCGTTCTTCCAAGGCAAAAGGAAGCTGCTCAGGCTGGCCACTTGGGGTCATTTTCACTGTGGGTACCATCCACACTTGGGCATCTGCTAGAGCCCCCGAAAATCCCCAATGGCAATCGCAGCGCAGCAATTCCAGCCAAGTGCCCGTTGGAGGCATAGCAGCAAAGGAACAATCCTTTTAAAGGGGCCGAGGGGAGGCGGGCAATTTGGGACAGGCACAAGCTTTGCTGAAGGACTACACCGTCAAAGCACGGTGTTTTTTTGAACGTCTGTTACGATCAGCACGCGCTACTGGTTTGGTTGCTCTCCAACCCGCTGTGTGCCACCCTGATCCCGATGGCTGCAGAGCGGGAGCTGGGGACCGGTGAGGTGACGGCAGTGCTTGGGGACAGCGGTGGCGCTCACGGGCGGGTTCTCGCTGCGCTGCTCCAGGCAGCCGCTCCGCATCGGTGGCCTCTCCTCTCCCCAGGTCGCCGAGCTGCCCCCCTGCTTTTCGGGTTCATTCTCGCCTTGAGCAGCAAGGTACAGCGGTGCTGGATGGGGTGGGTGACATCAGCTGGATTTCTTGCCTCGGACGCCAGCCAAAACAGATGCGGGAGGAGGAGGGAGAAAAGAATTTGGAGTCGCCAGTTGGCAGCGCCAGCCCCATTCTCCATGGAGCTGATGTGTGTGTTTTCCCTGCGCTGCGTTGCCTTCCGCAGCAAATGCAGCCTCCTTCAGATGGGTTTCTGTGAGCCTGGAGTTGGAGAGAGCTCTCCCTTGCCTTTAGTTACGTTCCTGAATTTTACGGGGATTAGCGTTTCTGGCCAAACATTTGCAGCAAATATTTCTGGAGTTCTGCCCTTCCTGCTTTAGTTGTAATCAAACCTTAAATATACAGAACCAGCTCGTTGTGCCGAATTGCAGGACACAAACAAAGCAGGTCGGTAGCTGATTTTAATAACGTGCACAACGTGAAACAAACTTTTCAAGGCTTTTTCCACGTGTTCTTTACTTTTCACCCTGAGAGATTCCACTACCAATTACCCTGTTGGGTTACGTTTTTTACTGACTGAAATGGAAGTGAATAATTAATTACCCCCTATAAAGACCTCGCGGTAAATATTATTGACTGATCTACCTGAAGCAGTAACTGTCCTGTTCTTAGAATTAGTTAAACAAAACCTCACATGATTCTAAGTTGAATTTTCATCATCACAGACTTGTTTAGGTTGGAAAAGACCTTTAAGATCATCGAGTCCAGCCAGCGCCGGAGCAGTGCCGGACCAGCAGGCTGACACGGTCTCGGATGGCCTTTCTCTGACAAACCAGGCCGTCGGTTCCAACCTGTAAGATGTAGCAGGTCTGCGCCGTCTTTGTCTCGGCAGGGAAAAGGGTTGAACCTGTGTTGGGGTAAATGGCCATTCAATTAAAGAAATTAGGACAACTAGTTAACTGTCCACTAATCAGCATTGCGGTGGCCTCAACACAGCGGCCTCTGCCTCTGGACAGTGCGTAGCCTCGGCATCCTAATAAATAACCATAAATAACCCGCAGGTACCATGCGTTCCCGTGGCAGATAAACTCAGCATTTCGAATTCTTACAGTGTGTTCTGGTCTTTTTCCTTACCATTAGGAAAATCATTAAAGCAAAAGCATGATGTCAGATATTGCCAAGTCTAACGCCTACTTGACCGTAAGTGCTGCTCAGGTCAGATGGTTGAAAGACCGTACTGAATACCTTTGGAAACCCTGGTCTGAATACGTGTCAGTGTGCTTTCTCCGACTCCATTC
>NW_009259496.1:361272-371146 GCF_000687185.1 Egretta garzetta | reverse complement strand
TGACACTTTCACCCCTGGTTTTCCCTTGGTCACTGTTCTCTGCTGTTTAACCTCAGGCTACGATTCTCCCACCCACCGCATACCTGAAGTGCTGCATCAGGGTCCAAAATGAACCCGTCGATGGGTCCTGGTGTAAATAACTGAATCCTTCGAGAAGGTGCTGCACGTGGCCTCGGCTCCCTTTCCTCCCCGGCGATTTGTGGGGCACTCGCACGTCCTTTGGGAGGAGCAGGGTTTTCAAAGCACCGCTGGAGCCCTGGCGTGTCGTTCTTAAACGAAAGCCCAATCCCGTGTTTTTAGGGAGGCTGACTTCAGCTGCAGTTTTCTAAAATGTTGCTATTAAAGACAGACCTTCAGCTTCTCCGGCCCAGGAGAGAGTTCAGCTTTGAGGTGAAGGAGCTGGAACTCTGGTGGCTGGACGTGACCGAGAGGCTCTCGGTGGGAACTGTAGCTTGTGTAAATGTTAGTTGTTGTTTGTATGCCCCCCCAGCCAACTATTTTATTAGGAGTTCACCAGGGGTCAGATAAACATTTAGTGGCTTTCAGAAGCGTCTCTGGGCATTTGGGTACGTGTGTTATGTGGTCAGGTTACAGTGGATTTCAAAGCCGGAGGGGATTACTGGTCTCGCAGGCTGCCCCGGACTGTTTATAGTGGCTAATGCCCAAGTGCGTGGCGTGGTTAAGGAGCGTATGGAATAGCAGCGAGGAGTTTGGCCGCTGAAGGGAAAGTTGGGGACTTTTCTTTCACCTTGAGTCATGTTTTGTTGTATTTGACTGCTCCTTCTGAAATGAGCACAGTAGCGTGCATAGCAAGGAGAACGGGTTCGGGAATCCCACCCAGTCGTAGAGGAACATTACATCAGTGCAGGGATGTGCCTGACTAAAAATACGATGGTTCTGCGAGCACTTTGTTTGCACTGCTGAAACGGCTCTTTGCTGCAGAGTTCTGTGCTTGAGAATTGTTCTAGTTTATACGGAAAAAGCCGGTAAATTCGACCAGAAATTGTGGAAGAGCTGCAGCGAGAAGAATCGGTAGTTGGAGAATGACAGAGTACGCCGTTTCGCTGGCTCGTGCCTGTGTACGGAGGATACATATGCGTTATGCCTTGTGGAAGGGACGCCCCACGAATCCCTCTATTTTCTGAGCTCTTTATTAAATAGTAATTCCATTTTTGACCGATTTTAAGAGAAAGAAATTATGCCTTCTGGATTTTTTTCTGTTCTGTCCATGTTCAATTCCTATACAAGTCACAGTCTTTAATGTTTTTAAAAGGCGGCTGCATTCCAAGAGGCTCTAAACCGCTCCGTGATTCCCCCCTCTCAAATCTTAGTGTATGGTCAAGACAACAGAGGAGAACATTGCCGCCGCACTTTTCAGCTGCCGCCTTCAAGAAGCAGCAGGAGGCAAAATGTGACGTTTCCAGAGAAGGTGATGTCCAGTTTTGCCTTGTTTTGTTATCCCGTTGCTAATCTTTCCGCACGGTTACAAGAGTTGCATATGTTCTGCGTCTTGAGCTCCTACATCTGTCGGGCCTCAGTCGCTGCAGTTCTCTGGGATGTATTATAAGCATTGGAATAGCTTAAGAGGGAATATAAATCCCCTTAGTGTGCTAGAGCACTTACACTCCTAACAGTTCTTGGCTCTTCTGAGGGCTGTGTTTCTTAATTGCTTTCTGCCAAGAAAGCACATCTATAGAAGAACCGGTCATGACGGATGTGAAGTCCCAAAGCCTGAACGAAGGCCTGAACTGCTGTCGGTGAGGAAGAGAAACAGAAGAAGTAGGGCATCCCTTTGAGCAAAAAAAAGAGGTACGACAAGGAGGCTTGTGAAGAAGAGAAAAGCAGAAATGGTGATAGAGACGATAAAACGACAGTAAAAGCTCTGTGTCATTTGGGTGGTTCATGGGGTCTGCAACACAAGGCAATATTAATGAGCAATTTGCCAGCTAATTGCCCTCTTTTTGATCTGCCTAATGATGTATGCCATAGCAGGGTTTCCCAAGCCTACCTCAGTCGCTTCCCAGTATTGGCAGAAATAGTTCCCAGCCGCGGTGACACCTGACTTGAGGAATCCATTCGCCGCAGTTGTGTGAGTTACTGGGTTTTGAAGGCTGTCTGAGCAGCTGTACTTTCACAGTGAATGATTCTGAAAGGGAGTAAAATGTATGTTTGCTGATAGCCAAGGGGTGGGTTCAAATAAAGCAGGCGCTTCTGCAGGGGAGATCACCAATGCGTGTGTTGGAGTGTGAGGTCCCGCGTCTGCGGCGGCGAGCGCGACGCGCCCGTCAGGCCGAGGAGCGCAGCTCTGCAGGCTGTTGCCCGTCGTCAATAGAGGTCTGAGCAGATCTGGAAATCTGCTGAGCGGGCTGAGCTGCGTCTCTTTGCTGGCGAGGGAGGCAGCTGAAGGCAGCTGCCCTCTGCATTGGAGGTCCAAGGCATCGCTCACCTTAACGCACCCCACAGCGGGCTTGGCTTTGCGTTGAGAAAGTGCGTACTGCGGAAATGGAAATGCGGGTGACGCTGTGCTTGTGTTACGGGGAACGGTGAGTATTTATTTATTTCTGTGCACATGAGTAAGAGACGATGACTGTTTAGGAAATCAAACTGGTCGTTGTATTTTGCTCTGCCTTCACTTAGAGATTTGGAATAGGAAAAACCACCACCACCGGGATTTGTTCTGGTTTATTCCAGGGTACAGTCACAGCTGAACACGAACACTGAGTATCTTCTATTACTGTTAGGCAGTAAATTCTGTCCCCAAATCAAAATTTCGCATAGAGCCTTTATCAGCAGAGCTGTTTGTAAAAATGAATTAAAAATAGAAAATACTAAATCCAAAAAATCATACATTTAACAACAAAACTTAAGTTTCCAATGTAAAATATTTTTTTTCCTAAAATATTTTGCTTTCTACAAAGAATTACTGAAACATCTTTATTTTTTTAATAACAATCTTGGATGTTTTAGTTCACAAAAAGAAATTGTGAAAAAAATAGATTAAAAATGAAAAATCCGGCATGGAGATGTATTGGTTGAAAAATGGGAGGCAGTATTTACATACGAAGCAACTCAGGAAATGGCCCACGCTGGCAGTCGCCCGGCATTAGGGAATAGGCTTGTCCTGGCTCCAGCTGGGTTAGGCCACAGCAGCTTACAGAGGTACCGCTGTCCTGACCGTCAGGAGCCGCGCGTTGCATCGGGCGTTAAAGAAAGAAATGGGAAATTTAGGAAATGAAAGTAATTGTAGGGAACTAAACTGGAACAATAACGATTTCGGGTACTGCCACAGAAGCAACCTTTGGATTCGTGTCTTGTTAAATGAGATTTTTCCAGTTAAACCTCTGCAAATTCTGGGGAGGGTGACACTGCTTTCTTACATGTTACTCTAAAGTAATAACCTTGTTTAATTTCAGCTCAGGTTTTTAAGATATGACCATTCGTACCTTTAATTGGTTAGAACATTTTTGACTGAGAATAGATTAGTAAAAATCTTTGTGGCCAAGTCGCACAGAGTAACTGCAAAAGTAGAATAAGTTGACGCTTTTATCAAAGGGAAAAATGGAATTTTAGTTACGCTTGGGAACTAGGGAGCGCTGATGGAAATATTTTGCTTAAGAAAGGAGAGGTTCCACTGGCAACTGGCATTTATATATGTTTATATCCCTGTACGTTTATATAAATGAAGAGAGTTTTGTTGCAGTTCAGTTGGGAAGAAGAGAGAAAAATTCCCAAGACTTGCCAGCTAAGAATTTAATTTTGGTGTTCCTTTCATCAAATGATAAATGAGTGTAATAAAATCATCATTGTAGCTTTATTCACATGAGTGAGATCAGGAGCTGATGCACCTCAGGTACAGACAGACATCTGGGGTGCTAATGAATGGTTTAGGATTGTGGTCAAAAGCAGCTGAAGATGAACGTGCTTTGTTTCAGTAAATAAAATCAGGTTTTGCTGCAGGCTTTCAAAAAAAGAATTAAAAACCCCTTACATGATCACAAATCCTCTTTTGGTTGCTGGGGTCGTCCCGTTCATTTTTAAAGCCTTCAGTAAAAGTAACGCTGGGTGTGTTCCCCGTTCAGCTCCCTTGTTGCAGATGGTGGCGAGAGGCAGCCTGAGGAAACCGGAGATCTGGCTGGATTTGTGGGGAGCAGGGGATGGATGTGCCTTAGTCTGTCGTTCCTGCTGTCGCCGTCTGCCAGCACATTCCCCTGCTGAGGAGGAGAAAACAATTTATTCCGATGGTGGTGTCTGTAAAGGCAGTTTTAATGCAACAGTGGCTTCCTATATTGGAATAATTGCTCTTACAAAATGAAGTGACCAAACCAGGACGTGGTACCTTGGTACATCACTGTAATGCAGTCCTGTGTTTGCTAATTAAGGGGGGGAAGGTCTCTATCAAGGTAAAATGTGTTTTCATGTAGTTTTACCTAAAGGTAGCAGGTATTTTCTGCTGTTGGGTTGGTATTTTCCTTTTTGTTACTTGCAACTCTATTGTGTTGTGAAAATTCAGCGGTGTGCAAGTGCGGCAGTCTCTGCGCCTCCGGGAAGGGTCTCCCTGTGCTCGGCAGCGATGGCGCGTCGTGCCTCAAGCGCGGGGCTTGCGTAAAGCATAAGTAAAATTTGGTTCATTCTTGCTTGATTTTACACCCTGTGTTCTAACAGCATGGCTGCTGAATCTGCCGAGTGCTGGTAATGGCCTCCTTACAGCCGCATGTTTTTCTTTGCCAGCTTGGTTTATTTTGCCAGCTTCTCCCAGCTTAAACTGTGCTGTTAGCTTTGGCTTTGAGAAAACATCAGCTTAAAAGCTGGGTCACATGTCCCCAAAGCCTGGTGCTCGTCTGCACCTTCTGGGATGATTTACACTGACGTACTGATTGTTCTTTGCAGCTAAGGCTGCCAGTGCTAACGTTGTCCCATAACGATAATCGCCCCTCAGCCTCGTTTGGTAGGTGCAGGGCACCTCTCTGGGTCGCACTGCGTGGCTTCCCCACCGCCCCGGCACCAGGGGCTCCTGGAACGAGGCATGAGAGCAAGGCGAGGAGCTAAACGACAGAAAAGAAAGATTTGACCCATAGGCACCCGCGGGGCACGAGATTGGAGTTTATAATACAAAACATCTTGTATTTTTTATTACCTCGCTCTGTTTGCAGCCTGAAGGTCTCACGGCCGCACGCCTCCGGTGCAGCCCAGGTAGCGTTGACGAGTGCGGTGCAGAAGCGTGCACGCAGACAGTTCTGCGGGCTCGTCTGTGCACTCACCTCCATCCCCTACGCCGTGGTGGAGTGCTGCTGGGAGAGGGCGCCCGCAGAACGGTTTAATGTCCCGCGCCCTCTCTCGTTGCCTGGCCCTGTTAGAGCGTCCATCAGGTCGCTGCCTGCACAGGTACCCACAGCCACCAAATTACGTTCACGCGAGTGTTCTTCGCACGGCCATCCTTGTCACCTTAGGCGTTACCCGCTTGTATTTCCATGATCTGAAGAGTTTGGAAATAACATAGCTTTAAGTTATTTAGAATAAATGTAAATACAAGGTGGGCTCTGAACCTCGTCAAGACTGTTTCTACCATCAGCCCTGGATAGTCCAGGCCTTAAGAATTTAGGCACGTGGTTGTGCACTGAAACATGGTGCAAGGCGTTTGCGGTCTGAGAAGAGCGCGGGTGTTGAGTATTCTACTTGAAGCAGAAGCTTCAGGGATTAAAAACCAGTAAAATTTACTATAGGGATCGTGTCAGCCCGCTCTGAAGTCAAGCAGCATCTGGGTTGGAATGCGGCATCTGTTTAAACAGCACACAGAAATAGTGCACCACAATTTTTAGGTCAGGAAGCTGGGAACATCATGCTCAACTGAAAATGCCAAGGGAATCGCAGTGGGTGGAGTGTTATTACCCAATCTGGCGTTTGGCCAGAGAACCAAAACATCTCTGGGAGCCTCTGTGGGCTTGTTGAGAACCATGGCTGGTAAGGACTTGCTTCCACGTCATGGGGGTGTCAACATGCAGCAACACCGATTCTGTTGTACCTTGTATTTTTTTTTCTTTCTGCATCTTCCCAGTCGCTCTGTCCCCTACTGCAGTTCCGTGTGCGAATGCTGAGGAGCCACCGCTCCAGAGATCTGCAGGTGCTGCCGGTTCCCAGGCCGAGGTGAGCAGCAGCACATTTGGGCACACGAAGAGCGCGCTCAGTGGGGGCCCCTCTGCAATGGTTCCAACGCGTGCCCGCCCTCCCTGCCACTCTGCTCTGGCCTCTGGGCCATGCCATCTGTCCTCCTCAGCTACGCTGGGGGGATTATCGGTAGAGTCACTTAGCAAACTAGATCAGGCAATTAATGTTCTGATTTTAAAGCCAGCTTAATTTCTTGATCTAGTTTGTGCAGGCACCATGGGAGGTGCAAGATGCTACAGTGCCAGGGAGGAAACAAGCAGAAAGCACGGGGTCAGGAATGACTTGACCTGCTGTTGTCACTAAAGGCTAATTTTCACGACTGCCAATACGAATTCCGTTGGATTGGAACTGATGGATCCATTGCATGGATCAGTCAGTCCTTTTATCTCAATCATTTTCCTGTGCTCACTCACTAGATGACTGAAGGCGGTGTTGATAGTGCTACTTCTGCAGTATTGCGTCAATGCCTGAACACCTGGGATTTCCTTCTCCGAAGAGCTGCTTTCTCTGTGTGACCCTTTTTCAGACAAATTAGTACGTCTCATTCATTAGAACCCTTATCGAATCGTTGTCTTTCTGAATTAGCGATTATTTTGTAATTTTGTTAAAAAATGAGGTGTCGATTACTAAGGGTCTATAACTGTAGACACTTTCCCCGCTGGAGAACAACAAACTGAAGTGTTTGAAATGAAGATATATACCATACTTTATTCATACCTTTTATTTTTAACTGTGAGTCCCGTTTTGCGTCAGTACCACGTAAAACTGAGATGCATGTATGCCATCCCAAGTTGCAGCTAAGCTTCCCTGGTTCCTACCTGGATGTTGGCGGATGCTTCCCTTTCCGTGCCTTCATGAGGCTACGGGCCTTTGGGGTGCTGTAACTTCATCCTAGGCTTTCTTACTGGCTTTGCAGCTTGGGTGCGTATCAAGTTGCAGACCAAATTTTAGGTGGATTTGGCTTGCGAGCGTCACCTTGTCGCCTACATCTCACATGCTGAACAGTTGTTTCACGTTGTAAGCTGTTGGGCACAACTTAGAATTTGAAAGTAGTTCTGTTGGGTTTTAAAGCTTTTTAAGTCACTACCAGCAACTCTTCGTAGTAATGACGTGTTTTCTCGTGCCATCGCCTTTAATGGTAGCTATCCGCTAGTTTTGATCTTTAATGATTCTGAAGCCGTGCAAAGCCGCAATCAGGACTCAGTAGCCTTGGTGACCATGAAGCAGGTGTTCTTTATTGCTGCGGCGGGTGCGCAGGGGATCGCCCTTCCCAACGTGTGCGCCGCACAGGGCTAGTTGCATAGTTTCTATACAAGTTTTACATACATCTTCATTACATTCCTCGGAAAAGGCAGGGATAGGTAAATTAATTCCTGGGAATTATTTACATATTCTCCTCCCAGTTGCACATGCTCAGTGATTTGAGTCAGTGGTCTTCAGGGTTCGTTTACTTCATCCACTCCTCTTCTTCACCTTGTCCTTTTCACCAACTCCAGCTTTTACCCCCTTTACTCTGCTGCCAGAACAACACAGCCAGTACCAGCCAGCTCCCCATCCTTGAAGCATCCCCCTTTACCTCCATATCTCACGGTTCCCGTCCCTGGCCGTCTTCATATCGACAAAGCCTTAGATGTTTTGTCCCCTAAGTGCCTTCCAAGGCCGGCAACAAAGATAGGCAATTTACTACAAATCTCTCCTTTCTCTAAGGATGCACATTCCCCACACTGTTAGGTTCTTATCCACAGTTTCTCACCTCATACGGTTGGTAAGTTTAACCTAAACCACAATGTTAGTACTTTAAGCTGGATCCTCCTCAAGGATGTTCTGTTTCCTCAGGGCTATTATCACATTCCAGCTACAGTTGGATTCGCAAAGGTCTCTTGTTAACCCTTTAGCATCCCTTCAATACCATATGTAAAATACAAACTTACTACCCAGTAAAATTATACATGCATTTACTCTAAATCTATTTTAAATTAATCTTTGTTTCTTCCAGTAATTATTACTTATGCTACTTGTGCTTACCCTCCTCGATTGCAGGTATCTCCTTCTCTGTTTTGCCTTTCTAAATGAAAAGGAAAATAGGGTGCCTGAACCTTGCTGCTCCTACAGCTTCCAACAAGAGCTCCGAATTCTGAGCCTTCCTTCCTTTTGGAAGTGAAAAGTGATTACGAGCATGCAAGTGTGAAGTCCAGGGTGATGGTTCCTTAAGGCACGGTCTGTGTGCGCTGTGCCTGAGGGGAAGCAATCTGTTGACCTTGAAGTTTCCTAAAGGTTCCTGAGGTGGGATGGGAGGGAATAGGAGGCATCAAGGAAGAAGTGAATCACTATTTAATTGTTGGGTTTTCTAAGCTTCTACTTACCGCCTGTACTGAGACATGCACAAGGGTTGAGTGCTCGATGGTAAAATACTTCCTCCTGTTGCCTCGCACCATGCAGCTTCAGTCCTCCTTGCCGTGGGGCGCACACTTACGTGCAATCCTTTTGTGCCTGCAGCTGGATTTTTGTGAGTCTGGCGCTAGAATGGGTGCTTAATTTGTTTCTGCTGGGACTTCTGGGAACTTCGAGGGCCTGTGCTGAGTGGTTCTTGTGCTGCTTGACTTACTGAGTTTTTGGTATTGCTTTTTGAGGTGATTGATACTCGGTGATCGGTTTAACGCGTAGATTGAGTTTCACGTTAGATTAAATTTTAACGTAGAATTGACTCATTTGAGTATTGAAGTAGGAGTTTCTCCCTTTATTTCCCTTCTGTTGGACATCACTTCAAACAGATGTATTGTGCTGGAGGGGTTCCATGAACCTCGACAGGTTAAGCGTCCTTTGTCCCATTGTAATTTGCTGGAGATCAGAGATTTTTGTGTATTCTTGAGATTCGGTGATGGTGACCGGGCTCCGCTGTAATGTCTGTGTGGATGTAATGAGTAGCTTGCGCGCACTCAAAAAGCCCCGTACAGAATACCTGACATGCCCGATGTGTTTGAGCACACAGAGAGAAATGAAAGGATTCTTGTGTCAGTACTGCTTTTCTTCAAGACCAGCCTGTAAATAAACTAGATGGTTGGACAGGTTTGGGTCTCCTAAATAGGCAGGATGTATTTATGTCTCTGCCAAAAAATAGAAGCGATTACCTTTCAGTTCGAGAGCGCTAGCAAGAAAATAGGACAGCATCTGGAGTAAGGAGATGTTACATCCTTTGTGAAACTGCATAAATGTCAGATTTTAAAAATAATACTTAGGAACTCAAATAGTCATGAGCTTTTCTGTTACTTTCAAATACCGTTGTTCTAAAGTGGGGGTTTGTCCTCCTTTAATTCCAAATTAAAATGGATGGTGAGGAATACTTGTCAGTTTGTGGTGTGGCATGCAAACTAAAAATAAAACCTTCTGGGAGTCTCCTCTTTCCAAGCAGATTGGTCACCTTTTCACTGACTTCCTTGTCAGAAGTAGATGCGCCAATCCAACCAACCGCAACCCTTCCGGCACGTGGTCCTTTGGAACAGAGGATGGCTTAACTTCTGGAGTGTTGAAGACTAATTAAGAGATTTTGGGATAGCTTTCCTTATACTTTGATTTGGATTTGCAGCAAGACCGTTACAACGTGCCTGGGCCGTGCCTCTGCCCCTCCCTGGCTGCGCGTTCCCTGCCTTACCTGGCCCCCACAGGAGCCACCGGCGCAGGTAGCGCAGAATAAATACTGAGAGAACAAGGCCAT
>NW_009259496.1:358540-361237 GCF_000687185.1 Egretta garzetta | reverse complement strand
GGGCGTCGCGCAGGCGTGGGTGCTGCCGGGGCGTTGTAAAGAGGAAGGCATATGTCGAGAGCGGCTATTTCTGACAACTCCAGCTGCTCACTCGGATTTTCTCACAAACCTGAAACAAGAAAACTGGCAGTAAAGGTTTTGCTGGCAGCTGCAGTCTCTCTCCAGCGAGCTAACTTTTCCTTCTGTTTACCGCTTAAAAAAATTAAATAACTGCTTGCCTTCCTATAATGTTATATAATGACCTATATAAAGGTTATTATGATACATATAAGCATTATTCCCTAGCCAACAGCTTTGAAAAATAGTTCAGCAATTCTAATTGGTAAAATCGATTTCAAGTTGTGGGTTGATAAGCATCTGCCGTGTCTTTCCTGTTAAGAGTGGATGATGCGCTGTCTTGGGAGGGGGGAAGGATCAGACCTGAGCAAGAATTAGCGGTGTAATATGCGACTGAAGAGGCAAGCCTGTGGGTCAGATCGCCCTCTTGATCTCAGTGAGAAGGGGGTTCTTGGAACAGCCGCTATTATAATGAGAAATGTGAAAAATCAGGTATTGGAAACTCAGTACGCGATAGAGCAGGACACAGGTTCTTGTGGCTTGTGAGGTGCTTTTCTGGGGGCAGGAAACTCCAGGCTGAGAATGCCTAAATATTAGAGATGCGGAGGCCTGCAGGACAAGATTCTGTTCACAGAACAAAAACATCCTAAAATGCTAAATATGAATGTACCACCACCCCACCCCCAAATAATTTTCCTTATAGATGTATGCACATAGTCAAGTGTTGCATGAAGATCCAGTTTTCCAAGAACCTCAGTACTGGTAAAGGTGACCGTCTGCATGGCAGGAGGAGCGGAGGAAGGAATTGGTTTAAACCGTCAGTGCAGCTTACTGGCAGAGCCAGGCTAGAACTGAGGCTTTTCCAGTTCCACTCTAAGCCACAGACAAACAGACTTTGTTGGTTCAGCTGCTTTTAAGGCTCCGTTTACTTTTTACTCCTGACAACTTGGTCTGGGTTGAAGTGAAGACTTTTAACATCAGTCTGGAATTTGCACGGTTCTTACAGCCCATTTACCGGTGTGGCTGCAGCCACAGCCAGGCTGCAGGGCATCTGGAAATAGCAGGTAAAATCAGTTACTCCTTGTAGATGCAGCAGTTCTCATGATTCCAGGACAGGTTAAAATCAGATAAACCTGTGGTATACTTAGAGCATGGCTGCTTGCAGAATATATCGGATCTCTTGGTACTTGCCTGTAAGTCACCTGTGTGTGTGTCTGTTGAGAAGCACCCCGAGGGAACTCTGTAGACTCATCTCCTTAGGTCCCCACCATCTGCACCAGCCCACGGTGGTGCTGAGTTTCTAACCAACCCCCAAATTTTCCATGTCCACCAGTTGTGTTTTTCTTGAACTAGAAGCTGCATGAACAGATCTAGAAATAGGTCTGTGTTTTCTAATGAGTAGTTGACGTTTGAATAGCTGTATTGCAGCAGGAGGTGGAAAGGACTTGGTATTTGCCAACAGTAAGGGTGAAATTTGTTAATTCTCTAAAAGCAGCGCATGCTACCAGGTTTTTCCAGTAGATGCTAGGAGGAGGATTAATAGTCAAAATTCTGTAATGAAAAATTCATTAGCTATTTTTACTTAAATTTGGAAAAAAATGCAGGCTCCTTGGTGCAGATAAGTCTTTTTGTGTTGTTCCATGGGTATATAGCACAGCGGTATGTGTCCAGGCTTTGGGATCAGGGGACTTCATGCTGTCTTTGTAATAGAAACAGAATTATTATGATATTATCATACAAAAATATGAATTTTAATATTAAACTTAATGCTCTGCTATGAGAAATATGTAAACTTGGCTTTGGAGTAGCAGTATGCACTTCCTGGAATTCTGTGCATAGCATGGTTATAAATAAGCAGCATGTTATTTGGGAATCACTGGGGCTGGTATCTGGTATTGTAAACAATATCTGGGAGAAATTGTTTTCCCTGACAGACAGTTGATTTTTGAAGAATGCAATGTGCTTTATTTTGAAAATTCATATCTTATTAATGAAGAGCAAGTATACATCGAGCACAGGGACCAGCTCACAAAGCAAACGCGTATATGCTATTTAATTACTTTACACCTCATCTGTTGCCAACATTTTACTCCTTTGACTGTTGAATATAACATTTCCAATCTAGATCAAAATGCTGAAATTCATGATGTTTAGGTAAGATATGAAAATGATAAGTGTAGGCTTGTCAATATATGGTTTAAGTTTGGCTTTAAAACAAATTCATTTTAAAGGGAGTTATCTTTTATCTGCGCGTGTGCCTATAGCATTGGAAGACATTATATATTTGTATTCAATGAAATAGGCTTTTAAAAATCTTCAGAAAGTATTCCCTTCGTTGTTCAAGCTCTTCATCTACAAGAATCGGTGTTTTCTGCTTCACTGTGTTTTATTGACTTGCTGTTGTCTGATGTACAGCGTCACGGTTCTGGGGGAATTTGGGATGGAGCAGCTGTAAGAACAGAGCCACCCCATTTCAGTGGCATAAATTTTAGATTTCATGTACTCATAAAACCTGGGTGTCCCGAGCAGGCAGTGGTTTCTCACCTGAGGTTTCTGTTTGACCCCCTGCGTGAGGGCACTTGGCAGGGCAGGCCGGGACAGCCCCGTGGTGGCCACCCTGGGCAGTGCCTGGCCCCCCGT
>NW_009259496.1:335539-358443 GCF_000687185.1 Egretta garzetta | reverse complement strand
GGCCCTCGCTTCCCCACATGGCGCCCGCGGGTGGGTCTGCTGGCGACAGCTCTCCCTACGGCCTCGCCACTGCCTCGCCCCCTGTTTAGAACAGCCCGCGTGGCTTCGATTTGTGAACAGGTATCTGCGTTTCAGATGATCTGCTTCAGGGTTGGCCCCGTTTCAGTCCAAAATTCTTGTAAAATGAAAGGTTTCCTCAGCTGTGGGTGGACTGTGAAAGAAGTGAGAAGCACTGGTGGGAATCAAGAGTGTAGACAGCGGCGGTGCCATCCTGCTGTCCCTCTTTCCGTCCCTTCTGTGAGGACCCTGTGTTCGCCTCGGGAGAGCTTTCACAGCCCCAAGGGCGAGCGTTTGGTCAACCTCGGGGGATGCAGAGCAGGAGATGGCCCCTCCTGGTGAGGGGTCAGAGGGGCGAGAGCCCCTGGTGCCCCCAGTGCAGCCCCCACTTCCACGGGGGCCCAGAAGCTGCTCAGTTCCTCTGGGATCTGCTTGCACAAAGGGAGGCTTGGGACGGGCCTCCCACAGCCTCTCCCTTCGACGAGAAACAGCTCCTCCGTGCTTTTGTGGGGTTTCTGGGTTGTTGGGGGGTTTGCCACGTTTTTAATGGCTTTCATCGAAGGAAGGAAGGAAGGAATCTTAATCCGAGTCGCTAGAACAGTGAATTGCTGTTACAAATGAGCAAATGCCGATGATAATCGATGAGTAGATTAGATCAGCTGCAGAGCTGACTTTCAGCACGTCCACGCCGCTGCCACGTGGGCAACCTCCTGCAGCTCTGAAGATACGCACCCTAGCTACTGTCCACAGCAGCGCCGAGTGCCTCCAGTTAGGTTAAGTGCAAACATGGTGACGAAAACCTATCAGAAAGGTGAACTGGTTATGAAGGAGAAATTGGAATATTTTTCTGGTGCCCACACAGCTGCTTCTGAGCATCATTGGTCTGGCCACTACTCCTTCTCTTTGCGGCGCTTGAGAGCTGGCAGGCCAGCTGAGAGCGTCCCAGGCCCGTACGCTGCTGCTTGTGGGCTCCTTCTCATTCTGAACTGTATCTTGGTGGGAGCGTGTGACTTGATTAATTTTCGGTGTGTGGGTACTCTGTCGCGTTCTGGGGTACTTTATAATACCAGTAAGCTGCTTGGATGCATGGCATCCTGGGCGTAACGTGGTGCTAGGAGGCAGAAAGCAATGTCTCCATGCAGTGCCTGACTACGCTTTTTACTGATTTTATTTCTGGGTTGCCCTCCAGTACTCAGCAGCCGGGAAGATCAACTAATCCATGTGTGTGCAATTCAAGCAGGGAGATGGCCTGCTTTTTTGGTTTGCACAGGGATGTGTTGAAGTTGGATGGATGATAACAGTCACACTTTAAAGAAAAATCACCCCTGAGATTCAGATTAATTGACAATAAAAGGTACCAGTGCAACTCTGCTCTTCAGGTGACACTGTTGATCCTGAAAATTGTTAAAGGCCAAAGTAGTTTTGAGGTGTCTCTAAACGATACAGATAATACCTGAGCAGTACTTTAAAGTTATAATTTTTTTAAAGCAATCACAATCCACTCACTACAGAAATACTTTCAGCTAGAAATGTTATTCCTAGTGTAAATGAGTATATAGATTGAACAGACATTATTGTTTGGTGAGAAAATTGATGAGAGCTCGCTCTTTCTAGGCTTTATTGAGCTGTAAAGTGAGTGGTAACAGTACACGTTTTCCCTCTCAAAGTTTATCCTTACTTTGTCTAGCTCTGCTAATATTTCATGTTCCTTTTCTTCTGTCAGTCCACGTAAGTGGATTGCTAGAGGTGCACTGAGATACCTCGTGTGAATGTTTGTGCGTTTTAAAGTGGTAGGTGTGAGCGGATGATTGGGCCACTGCATGCAGTCCAGGCTGAGCATCTTCACGAGTCGCTGAGTACTGCAAAGATCAGATGGAGCTTTGAACCTCTTTATCCTTTCATCTTCATAGTTGTAAAATGGATATGGAATGCAGTTGGGGGAGTTGTGGATAATGCCCCAAATACCCAGTGGTAAAGGTATAGTTAATGGAGACCAGGTCCCACAGTCAGCTTGTCGGTGGTTACCTTCGTGGGAGACGGTGCCTTTGGATTGTTCACGCTGAGAGGAGATGGTGATCGAACAGACAGTGAAGAGCATGCAGAAAAGTGCTGTTTATCACTTCTGTACGGACCAACCTGCGCACAAGTGAACTTGTGATGGCGCTGTGTGGCCCAAGCGTCGGTACAACCACATCCACATGCTTAACCTGAAGCGGTGTATGTATGGTCAGGTCTTCAAGTGGGAAATACAGGGTTACTGAAAAGGCTGGTTATAAGGGTGTGTAACTGTTCCCCACAAAGTAAGCATTCTGAATTAAAGGAACAGCATTCTTTAAAAAAACCAAAAAGTTGTAATACTTTGGTTTCTGTTTGGTAAAGTGATAAAACCAATTTTTATTTTGGGAAAAAAGTATTTACAATGCATGTGCAGTTCTGTCTTCCCTGTTTGGATGCTGGTTCTGCTCCCTTCCCTGTCAGATGTGCGTATGAGGTTTTCCTTAAAAAAGGAAAAGTGACTGAGTTTTGACATGAACAGTTCAACGACAGGGTGAGCGGTAATTTCATGCTGCTTTTTAATGCATGTGGAGGCTAACTCATGGAAAGAGTAGATCATGACTTTGTGCTTTGAATTATGCATAGAATGTCAGAGGAAAGAGAACTTTGTCAGTACTTAACATACATGCTGTGCACTGGCACGGGAAATGCTCTGCTGAAAGAGCTAAATTACAACAACGGATAACGTGCAGCAGTAAAGGGGTAGAAACCAGTAACTGCTAAAATAATGGTACTCAACCATCTTTAGTTTTGCTTCATTGTGACTGGATTGTTGTTCGTAACGTTTTGCTTTTCTGATGTAAAGATGACCTTACAGGTAAAATTACTCCTTTTATCTGCCTTTTTTTTCTGTTTGACAGACTAGAGACGACTTCCTGGGCCAGGTGGATGTGCCACTCAGTCACCTTCCGGTAAGCAGCGCTTTTGTCGCAGTGGGCACTTCGTCCTCATCACCGGATGGGAGAAACCCTGATGTTCTGTAGAATGTATTTCCATAAGTAGTCCAGTTAAATTTTCTTAAAGGCAGCATTCCCAGCATAGCCGTAGAGGCTTAAAGAAAAATGTTACAGGCAACAGAGCCCCACCATGCGCAGGAATTGGGAGAAACTGTTCCCTTTGCAGGGACAAGGAAGACAGTTGTTCTCTGGCATCTGTTAAATTTCTCAACATCCAGCATTCATTTCTCATCCCGATTCTTTCTTCAAATCCTTGTCTGGTCTGAGTCAATTGATGAATGGCATGTGCCCAGTAGACGGGTCGTTGCCTACCATATAATTGGTGATTATTGTCCCATTAATCTTCTGGCTTCTTCCTTTCCATGGTTTTCCCTTAGAGTTGAAACAGTTGTATTCTCCCTTAGCAAACTCCATTTCCTCCAGAACATTTGTTAAAACACTGAAAAAACCCCACATTTTTGGGGTCCCATTTATCTGCCTGATTTTCTGTCTTACACAATATGCTGTTGCAGTTATGGGGTAGTAGTTCTGCCTGGGAAGGTGAGAGGTACATTTTGATATTACTTCAAACCTCATAAAGCCAATAGCCACAGATTGAAACCTGAGAAACTGCTGGACCAGCATGGCAGGATCTTAAGAAGTTACAAAAACTCACATCTTCTGAAAATGATAGGCATTTACTGATCTTCCTAGAAAATTTGAGTAAAATCATTATATTTACTACTGATTGAAAGTAAACGTATCTGAAGGACTCCTAAGTAATAATGGAAATAGTGAGATATTCATGAGTGCCATAGCACATACAACAGCATTCATCAGGCATTATTGATAATAATAATTAAACCAGCTATGATATTGTCAGCACATACATTATAGCTTTTAATATACATATGTATAATTTCTAGTGTCTATATGTGCATAGGTAGATTTTTTTCTGTAAGAGACATGTAGGTGCCTATTGCCCTTCCTGCATGATAGGGATGTATTCCCAATTTTAAACAGCTTAAATATATTATATGCAAAGGAATATGAATTGAATAACTTGGAAAAGCTGACATTTGGAGGGGTTTCTTCTATTTTTTGAACAGCCAGAGTTTAAATACTTGGGTTAATGCCTACTTTCGGTGTCATCTATTTACAGGTGTGTTCTGAAACACCAAACATATCATAGTACAGGTACCTCAGCTTGTTTTATACAGATAGATAAAGTGTTAGTTACTGAGATATGATAACGCCAGCCTGCGCCTCAGTTTGTGCTCATGGCAGATAAAATCTGTTGCTTAGAAAGCTTACTTTACACGATGTGTAAGGTGTATGTCTGTAGCACTACATCCACCCCATGCTGCAAAAGCCTCAGTCAAAACCATTTTCAAAGATAAGTAGAAATAAATTCCTTATTTCATGGGTAGATTTGCTTCAGTTTCAGTTTTTCAGTATTGCTGGATGGTCTTTCTTTTTTTTCACTTAGTAGACAAAAATCCAAATGCACTTTGCAGAAAACGTTTGTGCCAAAAAAGCGTTTCTTTGGGTTTTGAGTATTCTTATGGTTCTTCACCCTGTGCCTCAAAGCTGAGTTGAGTCACTGACAGAAGAGCCGAAGTTAGAAGGTCGCAGGGCACAAAAAATATGAAGCACTGCCGTTGTTTTTCATCAGCTTTGTAAACAGGAGAAAACATACTTTCTACTGCAGAGAGTTTTCTGTAAATTCTGCATATATGCATACATGTGTATACATTTACACAGTTTATGCTTGGTGCAGGTGTTTTCTGATATGATATGTTTTGGGTGACAAACGTTGTCGGGATGTAGTTGATATTTTTAGAATGTTGTACATGTTAATCTTACTCCCATGAACTCGGAGGGGTTTTTTGTATCTGAACGGGAGAACGTGGGTATGATGGAAGTTACTGAAAATGTTTACATCAAAATAAGGTGTCGGTTCTGGCATGACTGTAGCTGTTTGTGCCTGAATTTGACTTGTTGATGTCGCTGGATGTTACTGTAGGAGGAAGATGGGTTTGTAATGACTCTCACAGCGATGCTTATTTAGAGCCATCTGTTACGGTGGATCTTGAATCATAATGCTGCTGCTGTTGGCTTCTAGACTATAATAGTTGAAAAATACGATGGAACGATCAGAAATGTATTCTGATGAAAAATGTGTCATTGCATTCTCACATGAGCTCGTATGAGCTGTATTGTGGAGCATTATTTTGTCCTTTCTTGTGCGTATACTTCCATTCCACGTATCCACGTGCACAGGCATTATGTAAATGGCCTGTACGTAACTATAGGCAAAGTCCTCCAGTGTTAAGCTGTATGTGTCCTGCAAAAAATGTGCGGTGAAGTATAAAACGATCAGGGATGTATTAGTGCATGCCTGTTTTTCAAACTCAGGCAGTATTTTGAAGTTCCTCTGTAGTGAAAGTTATTTTTAATCATTCAAAATCATCAGCAAGATCTGCGATAGGGCTATAGGCATGTCACACACTTTCGGGGAGCTGTTTTGAGGACTTACAGCTTTTGGTTTTCCTTCCATACTCTCCAGGAAGAGAGCAACTCTGCTCTCCTCTCACCGGGGCTTAGGTAGAACACGAGCATGCACATCTCCTTGTAGCTCATACTTGAGCGGAATGCTAAACTTTTTCAAATTGTTTTAACGTCTTTACTCTCTTTACATAGAATATCCAAGACTATAAAATTTCTTGGTTCAGCTACTTAACTGCCATTGAAGAATAAAATTCCTTATGCCAAAATGATGAAATTTTGCAGCCCAGAACGTCCCATTTCTTCTAGGTTCATTCGAAAGTAAACGTGATTCCGGTACAAAATCCTTCCTCACTCTTCATCTTCGCAGAAAATTTCTTCAGCTCCAGAAACCACTATTTTCCAAAAAAATTTCCTCTGGGAAAACTCCCCATACCTATCTCGGAACATTCCTTCTGTCTGTAGATGTAACATAGCAGTGTCTCCACAGGATGCTTACCTGCCTGCCCCAGGGGTGTGTTCTCATACGCTGTTATAATTAGCTAGCTATATGCTTGCTAAGGTGCGTGTACTAATTTGGTTCTCAGGGAAGCATCTGTCTGTCTTTCTGTTCTAATCGATATTTCCTCATTCGTCCTTCCAGTACCTTAATAAGAGACATCGTGCTGTATTTATTAACAAATATTTGCTTTCTCATCCTAGCTGTACTGCTGATTTGTTTGTCAAAATCCTTGTTTTCTCTAATACTACCTAATTACTATCTACAACAGTCGGTTAAAATATACAGCTGCTTATTTTAGGTACATTACTTACAGTTGAGTACTAAAAAGCAGTACTTCTCAGTCATGCATGCTTTGATGTCCTGTTGATTTGGTTAAAATCTACTCTCCCTCTGAAAAAATGGGAAGGCTGTCTTGCTCGGATTAAGTGGACACAGGAAACGCCTGCAGGATAAGAGTGCATTCCGTGAATGTCTGGATGGAACTGGATATAATACCTGAGACAGTGACTTAGGATTGATGTTCAAATTCTTATTTATTGACTTTGAAATGAAACAGATAACAAAACTTCTCATGAATAATAGTCTGGGATTTAGATTATTCTGTGTTTAGAAAAGTTTAGCTTAAGAATTGGACTTGAGAAATATTCCTGTTTGTAGGGAAGGGATTTACAGGGAGAGTACCATGGTTTTAGTGGATGGCAGACGGGTGCAGCATTCTGAGAAGTACCCACTAACTGTGCTCGTTTTGAGGCAGTGTGGTACTAGATCTCTGGTCTTACTGGAGTATGTGTGATACTGAGCTTGCCCTTTCAGTGTAACACAGCTCATGCTTCCAATTTTGTCAGCCCAAATTATACAATCAATTAAAGTACCCCAAACAACCAGCAGGTTAAGTATGTATACGGATTTCTGATTCTCTTGTCATTTGTAAATCCCTGGTTTTGTACCTATAGTGTCCATGTTCTCGCAGACATGAAGGCTGTAACTTACTTGGTAAGAAACCTGAAATTCTCGTGTAACAGAAAGTTTTCAAGATTTAAGGCTTTATGAAACTTAGAGTTTGGAAGTCAGAAGATGTGATTTGTCAGCCTGATAATATTATTTATGGACTTGATAAAGGATTTCAAAGTCATAATTATTTTTAGTCTCAACTGCTTTGAAATAAAAAATGAAAGCCAACTAAGTTCTAAGTTCTATTTCATCATTTTCTAATGTGCAGAAGAAATCCTGCTTCGAAATGGATGCAGCCTTCTCCAACGCTGCTGTTGGGTGACTGGGAAAAGTTGGAAGGGCTTTGTTTAGTTGGTCTTTTCCACCTTTTTCTGCCCCATGAGGGTGGTGTACACCAAGAAACAAGACTGGGTTGAGCCCATCACCGGTATTTGCAGTGACATGCAGTGGAGTGCTGCTGCGCTCGGCATTAGCACCTACTGGTAACACACTGGGAGAGGGCTGCCTGCTGCTCCTGCATCACTGAAACATCGTCTCTAGCATTTTTGCCATGTCTGTGATGTGAGTGTTCTCTGTATGTCTCCATACTTGTGGGCAAGCCCTTTAATTTGCCATTTTCTTAAATGCTTATAGACTGAAGACCCAACCATGGAAAGGCCATACACATTTAAGGATTTCCTTCTCAGACCACGAAGGTGAGGGAGAGGACCTTTGTATTCTAAACCATTTCTTATTTCAAGGTTTGTTATTTGCAACTATTTAAAGGGCTGTTGAATGAAGTGTACCTCCTTGCCTTCTAGCCACAAATCTCGTGTAAAGGGTTTCTTGAGACTGAAGATGGCTTATATGCCTAAAAACGGTGGCCAAGAGGAAGAAAACAGTGATCAAAGGGATGAGTCTGAGGTAAGGCTTAATGCTTATGGAAGCATTCAAGTTATCATAGATCCAAGTATAATTGCAGAAAAAGTTGCATCTTTGAAAGGTCAAACCCTGGTAGCAGTGTTGGTACAGCTTACTCTCCTCCCTCTGCCCCAGCTTTTTCTTTCCTTTCTTTTTTTTTTTTCCTGTAACGTTGTGGTTTTGCGACTATTTTAAGTATTTTGAAGTATTTCAGATGCCGTAATTAATTTTAAAGTCTGTCTGACTCAGTTTGTGAGCAGGTAAATGTGGAAGTCATGCCAAGTAGAAGAATTCAGAAAGTGTATGCAAGTAATTTATGAACGTAATGGTCTGTGTTAGGTACCTCTTCTTCAGAGGTGTTTTTTTTGTTTTCTTTATTTTCTCAGCAGCGTTTACTTTGCAGAGAATAAAGCTCGTGCAAGCACAGCAGGTTGAAAGACTTCAGGACTCTTATCAGCCATCATCCATTTTAAGAATTAGCTGCAACTAGGGCTGACAGAGTCGGCGTCAGCCCAAGTTTGCCTGCCTTACCAAGAGCGTGCAGCAGCCGTCTGTAACTTGGGAACGAGGGCTCTCATCCCAAGCCATCTCTGAGTTCAAAAGTTAGCAGTCAGTTCTCTTTGGCTTCTTGACTGGGAATCTGCACCTGGCCACCACTAGAACAAGCAGCCACCCAAATACATTTGGGAATCCCTGTTGTAGTAGACTGGTGGGTTTTTAGGGTTTTTGTCACTGAAGTGAGGTGCACTCTGGAAGCTTGGAGCTTATTCTATTTCTGTATGGTTTACATTTAAGCAATTTTGAACTTCTCTTTGGGAAAATTCAGCGTCTGCACCTATCCACTACTGTAAGCAACACTGAAATAACTTCTCCTTAACTTGGACTTTAAAATCTTAATTTTTTTTTTCTCCCCTCTCCACCCCTCCTAAGCATGGATGGGATGTGGTTGACTCCAGTGACTCTGCATCTCAACGTCAGGAGGAGTTACCACCTCCTCCACTGCCTCCTGGATGGGAAGAAAAGGTGGACAACCTGGGGCGGACTTACTATGTCAACCATAACAACAGGACTACTCAGTGGCATCGACCAAGTTTAATGTAAGTGGCTGTGTAGCGCAATGTTCTGTGGATGTGTGTAAAATTATCAGTAAGTCGTGATTTTTTCCAACAGACACAACCATTTTGAATTTACAAATTCAAGGCTGGAAAAAGTCTTGAGCAAGACTTATCCAAAACGATTTATAAGGGCATGCTGTTCTTTTTCAGTGATGTGAATTATGACTTTGGTGCTAACTGTGCTACACATCTGCAACTATACTTTATTCATGGAAAAATTTTCACAGATGTGCTAGTAAATTGAGAACCAAAATAATTTGGTTTTTTTTTTTAAAAATGAGAATAGGCTTCCCCACCCCCAGCAAATCCCATATACACATAGATATTATGGGAAATTCTAGGAAATCTGAAGGGGTGGGAGGGAAATCAGTGCATTAACAGTGTGCCTTAGAATATTGGGAGACAGATGTGGAATTTTTCGGTAAGTAATTTAACAGGAATAAATTACTTTCTTCTATAGAGACTGTTGAAAAGGTAAGGAAAAAAACCCATCAACTCTATTAAGTTTTAATTAAGTTAAACTCATTAACTTTGAGGAGATCCTGATTATTATTCAGTGTATGGAGTGCATTGCCTACATGCACTTACGTGGAGTTCCTGTTCTAGCCTTCACTATATGTTTCTTACGATTAGCTCTGCAAAGCTGTGGCAAGCTTACATTTTAAACAGTATGTATAACTGACGGTGTTCAGAGTTGTACCAAAATTGTGGATTAGGCAAACATCTTGCATTATTTTTATGTAGTGACTAATCTTCCACTATTGCTTATTGCAACAGTTGTGGTTATTCTTTCTTGAATATTCATAATCCTAGATAAATTATGCAAAGTGTGTGGTCCTTATGGCACCATTTGTTCGTCTTGTGTGACGCATTTATCTTAGCTAGAATTGAATTACATCTTGTTCTGTTTGTTTTGAACTATTTACTGTTGAACTATTTGAGCTACTTACTAAGCAATGTGTATTTTGTCAAGTAAATCTCATCAGCTACTGTCATTATGATTGGTAATGGTCAATAAGTGTCTATAAAAAAAAAGCAGGTTTTATAAATTATTTGATTTGGCACCTCCTTGTAATCAGATTATGCCAAATAAAGTAAAGAGTGCATGGATTCAGAAATATTTGGCTGTCAGACACCAAAAAAGTAATCATCACTAGAAACTGTCATCATCAGATGGATGTATAAAATGAAGAGCTCAGGGATTCGTTTTTAGCTAGATATCATCACAAGTAGTTTGGAAACAAATGCATAATTACTACTGATAAACTTTATGCATGACACCAGGCTTGGTGAAGAGTGAAAGCTTTAGACTGATGCCTTTAAATTCTGTGAATTTATGAAACCAGTAGGAGCAGAACGTCTGGTGAGGTTGAAAGTAGGATACATAACCTCTCACTTTTCGGCTAGTAACTCAGGTACTAAGTTGGTCGCCAAGGAAAAACAATGAGTGCTGCACAGTCCATGTCTGCACTAGGAACACGAGAGTAGTTCATTTCTCATAGTTCTTTAAAATGAGCAATGATAAAATGATTGCAGTTTTTCCTGAACGTAATGATCTTTCAAAGTTACAGTCCTTCATCTTGCAGGAGGGGTTCAAGTACAATACTGCCCTCTAACAACATCTGCCTATTGAGTACTGGTGCGGAAATAGAGATTTGTATCTACCCCGGGCACACTGAGAAGTCCCACAAGCTAGGCAGGTCTCCATTAAGGGAACTGGGGTATTTTCCATTTCCACCACTGCTGATGTGAGCCAAGCTGGTGCTTGCAACCAGTTCAAAAAGTTATCCATACCGCAACAGCTTGCATTTGCTTCGGCTGCTAAAAAAGGAAAGTGATAGTTGACATGAAGAGAGGGGCACAGGTAAAACCTCTGTGTCAGGGATGATTCTGGTCATCCTGGGAAGGAATGAGTAATGGTGGGTTAGTATATTTGAGCATGGACTCCCATGTCTGCCCACCCAACTGTGATGTATAAGGAACATTAATTTCCATTGTTATGTGACATTTGTGAAGTGCTTCCAGTTTTATTTACTTTGGATTGAGGGATTAAATCCTATTTATGAAGCCTGACAAATGCAAGAATAATGACTTTTATAATCAAAAGCATTAGTGAGGTTTTGAAAGCAATGGAAAAAGTCAGTGGTTTAGTTTAACATTCATTATTTTCTTGTTCTTTTCTCCTTTGTATGCTTTCATTTCCCCACTGTCCAGTGATGTGGGATCTGATTCAGATAACAATATCAGACAAATAAACCAAGAAGCAGCCCATAGGCGGTTCCGCTCTCGGAGACACATTAGTGAGGATTTGGAACCAGAACCTATGGAGAGTGGAGACATTCCTGAGGTATGTAAAGGTCTTGCTTTTAAGAAGTTGACTAAACTTGAAGCTGATGTCTTTCTCGTTTGTAAGCCAATTACTAAACAATACACATAGTAATGTTTTTATATGGTGTTTATGGAAATTGCCTAAATGAAATACCAGCGACACAATAAAAACCCTAAAGAGAGCTACGCTCTCAAAGACCCATGCATTTGTGGGTGCCTGATAATGTATTCTCAATATCAAATACTATGCAAATGCTGGGAGAAACATTTATAATTCCAAGCATTGCTTGTTATATATACATTGATAGAAACACTTTCAATATTCTGCTTTGAATAACAGTGGAATAAGTCTTAAAGAGAAGGCAAACACACTGGCTGGAACTGCCACGTACTCCAATTTTCTTCAGTGTCTTGATTTAGAGGAAGGAGAAGCTGCTGGGGTTTTTCCCCAAATACTTGGGTTTAGTTAAAATTCTGAGATCTTAGTAATCAGGGTGAGTGTTTGATTTATGGCTAGACTAAATAAATCTGGTAGATATTTGTAGGCCTAAATGAGAGGTTGTGCAAAGCTCAAATCCCATTCAACTTTAAGGAATATTTTATTACATGAATCACAGACCAAAAACCAGCTAGTTTTGGTTCACTAAATGTGATTCAGAGCAACAAATGGCTGAAACTATTGTTGCACTTGCCACCTGTTAATATTTGATTTGCAGATACTAATGAGTCCTTTCTATTATGCATTTTATTCTAAATAAAAATTAACAGTTGTTTCTTACAATTTTTTAGTAAGAGTGCAGAATTAGTTACATTTTGAACAAAATTTCAAATAGAATTTATTAAATGAGAGCTCTTTTTTTATGCATCTTTTCATCTACACCGTTTTCTGTGTTGAGTCGTAATGCATTGTGTCGTTGTCAACATGAAGACCGTTTTTCCCTGTGCCTACTTCACACCCAGTGTTTATGTGTTCCAGGAATTGGTTTATTTTGTTAAATATTAAGGCTGAGTATCACACCTCTGTTTGCTTCAATTAGGGGGTCACAGAGAAGGCAAAGGGAAAGAAGACTCAATCTGTCTATAAATCCTTAACGTAGTTTCTTCTCTTTTGTTAGCCTTGGGAAACCATTTCAGAGGAGGCAAGTGCAAGTGGAGATTCCTTGAGCTTGTCATTGCCACCTCCTCCTGCATCTCCAGTATCCCGTACCAGTCCTCAGGAGCTATCTGAGGAACTGAGCAGAAGACTTCAGGTCACTCCTGATTCCAATGGGGAACAACTCAGTTCTTTGATTGTATGTGACATGCTGCTCTTTCTATACAAACCTCTACTACTGTAACCTTCTGTTAGTGCGTCCTAAGCTGCATCATTTTCACAGAGGGGTGGTAATCGCTGGTCTCAGGAAAACCTGAGCACACAGTTAAAATTATCTTCCAAAAAATCATAATTTCACCATTGAGCAAACTGCCTTGAACAACAGAATTCCTCGGTTTAGATTTAATGTTTTCTGGACCTGGTGTAGTGGTGGTAAGGTACGGTTGGACTCGATGATCTTAAAGGTCTTTTCCAACCTAAATGATCCTATGTGAGTTTAACTTCAGACTCTGCTACTGTTATGCTTTTGGTGAAACAAAATACGTAATACTAGGGAATAGCAAGTAAAGAATTTCCAAAGGAAAGAAGGGAAAACTGCTAAGCCTCTTTCAATCATCACCCATTTTACTACATGATCATTTTTCTTAAGTTCAGTTTTTTAACTTTCTTAGATTAGGATTTTATAAACCCCTCATAGTCTACTGGATTCACTGTTGCAATACTAACAAAGGATTAGAACTGGAAGCAAGTAGTTCTGGTGAAATCCTCCACAAGGTTGGCAGTGGCCAGTCTGGAAAACAATTGTCTCTCACCGTAAGAGTTTACTTGAGATAAAATCAGAAAACGTTCTCTGTATTTGTGTTATCCATTAGTTTGTTAGACTGACGATAGCACAAAAAGTAAGGATAGTACACGTGCAGTGGGGGAATGTCTCGTGTCTCTTTGATTATGGGAATCAATTGTAAGTGTTAAACAGAACATCATGCTGCAATGCATTCATTTTTTGTTCTTAGGATATGTCATCAACCTACCTTTGCAATTCAAGAGATAAGAAATCTTATTTGCTCTTGTTCTGGTTAAACAGACTCTTGATTAGGTGCGAGTTTTTCACACAGAGCTTATGTAAGAGGTGTCTTGCCATGATTTGTGTGTTATCTAGAGGGTAGCAAACTACAGCGCTGAGGCTAACCGTCTGCATGAAGAGTCCCCGGTGCTTCTGTAGATAACTGCAGCTTTTGGTAGGCCTTGACTTGGAGGTCAGGAGGTTAATCAAATAGTTTCAGTGGCAAGATCAGGTTGTACATTGGGTTTTTTCCCCCCAAAATAATGAATAAATAGTATAGCTGCAAAGTTATCTTTCCTATACAAAATAGCTCTTTTATGAGCCATTCAGTGATAACATCTTTCTTATCAGTGCAATGAAAATTATCATCATGCCACCCTTGCAAAGTAACAAATTATCAAAGCATTTAAAATCCCTGTTTCTGTGCAGTACCCAGTGTAAGAGGGTGTTGGGATACGGGGAGTAACAGAAAACACCAAGCAGTGAGATGAGTCTGAAGTGCCGTGCTGAGGCACCCCGGAGCCTGCACGCAGGGACTGAGTGGGTCGGCAGTGGTTCGTGTGTAGCCCTAGCGTTTCCCTCAGGGCAGCCTATGTCTCCCAACTCTGCTTCCCGCACCTCTGTCCTCTGTGAGGGCTCACGGGCCTCATGCTGCACTTAAGCGTGAGCTGGTTCCACGTGAATGAACAGTGCTTACTACCCTGGGCTAATAAATCCTCCCAGTTTGGAGGCTGGCAAGCGCAGCACAGAGACATCCAAGAGATTGATTTGGATTGAGCCAGGTAGGCAGGAAAAGTTTGGCACTTCCAGCCACACACAAGCTATAATCCACGTGCTCACGTACGTCCACCTGACGTTTCCTCTTGATCCAGGTTCCTGGAGGCTTGTGAGATCAGCTTCACGACTTTGCGTGGAGGAAGCTTGGATCCAGGCATTTTCCCAAACCCACCAGCTCTAAGGAGGCGTTACAAAGCTGGCTCAGATCTGCAGGTTGTGGGCTGAAACCAGAAGCCCTTACAGGTGCTTTTGCCCAGCAGTGTGCCTGCGCTGGTACCTCCTGCCTGACCTTTGATTGTTTTGCACAGAGACAGCTTCACTGTCTCTACACCCGCACACAGTTAATCTACAACACAGCTAAGCTGCCAGCCGAGTCGAGGAGTGATTGTATGTGTGTTAAAGTATTTTGTCACTCTCCTCATTTATCTGTGTAATGCCAGAAAACACTTCAGGCTTGCTGGTCAATACGTTTGTCAGACAAATCCTTCCACGTTAATCTTTAGCATAACATAGAAGCAAGGTGTAATTGCATCTCTCTTTTTCTATTTTTTTTTTTAAACACTGGTCTTCTAACAGAAGGACTCTTAACTCTTAGGACTGGTGTTTTCAAATAAGTGTTGGAGTTTCTGATATGTCTCTCAAGTAGTTTGCTTCATGGTGTTGCTTCGTTATCTTTCAGTGGTATGTCAGGGTGCCCACGTGAGTGGTTATAAATAGGCTAGGTCATTTGTTTGTTTATTAGCGCATTCATACTCATACCATTAATATCCAGAAAAGGGTAATGCTAGTAACTCTTCGATTAAAGATGAGGTATCAATTATACAAAATAATAAGTTTAAGAATTACCTGAGGCTGTTTCTGTATGTGGAACTTATAACCTGAATCAAACCACACGGAAGAGCTGTGTGAGAAAATGCCTTTGAAGTGAAACGGTATTTAGATGCTGATCGATTTTATCGAATGCTGTATAAATACTGTATTGTATTGAACACTGGTCAGTCCTGAAGGGACCAGGTGGTTGGACTAGGGGATCCTCGTAGGTCCCTTCCAGCTGAAACCCTCTGGTCATGGCTTGCTTTGTCACCAGCCCCAACAACTACAGTATTTGTGTATTTCTTCGTTATATGGGATTTCTCATGAGTAACAAAAATGATTGCTGATGCCATGCCTAAAGCCTTCTAGATGTCTTGGTACCAGCTATGGGGATATTTCAAAATTACTGTAATACTGACGTGTTTCTTATGTTGGACTACGCTTTGTAGACCAGGAATTAATTCTGCAGGGCAACGGTTGCTAACTGATGTGGGCAGAACGGTAGTTCCTTCTTAAATATAAAGAATATTAGCGTGGCACATCAGTTCCTTCCAAAACGTTTGTTAATTGGATAGCAAACATCTTGTTACCAAGAAGTAAAGGCTGAAATTATCTTTGGAGGCCTGTCTTGTAATTTTGGGAAGTGAAAAAGCCTCTGTGGCTGTGAGTCCCAAAACCAATGTGGTAGCAAGTGGAGGTTGTAATTATTGATCCTCGTCACTTCTCAGTTGCTGTCCCTTCATAATCTCAGCCTGTCCTATATGCAATGGAATTCAGTCCTTGACACCTCTGTGATTTATTACCTTATTTTTGATAAAACTCGCAGGTTTGTGAGGCATTACATTTTAGTATCAAGCAGACATGGCTTTTTTGTTTCCAATTCATGATCATGAAGGATGTGTCTTGGGAAGTTCAAAAACTAGAGGCAAAGGGGAAAATCAAGACTAGATTTTTTAAAAAAGAAATATTGTAAATTTTTAAGTAAATAAATTTTTAAGACCTTGAGGTCTCATCCATAGTATTTGATTTTGGATTTATTTTTTTATGCCTAATTTCTGTCAGTAATGCACACCACCTGTGAATTCCACCACAAAGTAATGAAACCCAAGGTGAAGCATTCGCTCCCTGAAGAGCTGTGTTACAGCTACAGTTTTAATTGCCATGTCTGGTTGTAAGAAAAGTGTCACCTGCTTCATTTTTGTCTGAGAAACAATGTTCTTAGCTTAATTGCTCAGATTTTTTTCCATCCCTCTTACAATTTTTTTCCTTGCTGGACAAATTTGCCTGCTTTTATGTTAAGATTTCCCATCACTTACGAAAGTGTGTGGGACAGAGGATTTTTAACCAAAGAGTTGCCCTTTCTTTTTGACCTTTGCAAAAAAGATTGATAGCAATTCACCTGATCCTCAAGTTCAAACCAGAATTCCTGGAGTCAGTATTTAGACCTGGCATGGTACTGCTGCATTCTGCTGCTGTTTTTGTTATACTAGTGAAAAAAAAAAATCACATCTTTTTTTTTATATCAGAATTCTTTTGCGTTGACATTTGTCCTTTAGCAAAATGAATGAGCCCTTTTTTAATACATATGAAGGGACACTGTCAACAGAGAACTTGTATGTGCCACTACCTGGTAAAATGGAAGTAGATGCTATTGTTTCCAGGAGATTTTGTTACAGAGAGTTTTGTATCTGTAAAATGTAAGTAATCTGCCTAGTAATGGGGTATGTTCTAATGCCCTTTTGTTATCATTTGCATTATATTTATGGGTGCCTTAATGATTGTTACAATATAGAGACCTGTCTCTAGCAGTTAGTTTGGGTTTGTATGGAATTTCTGGATTAATTCCAGCCAGCAAACTTCTGAGCAGTTCTCTGCCATTTGTTAAACAGTAAACTTTAAAGCTGGTCTCAATGTTGTTATTGAAGAGTACGATAAGCATGGTGCACTAAGATGGAAATTGGGAAATGCCTTAATATGCCAACAGCCGATCTCAGCAAGGCTCCCACTGTGGCTGTAATCCCAGTGGAAGTTCTGCAGAGCTTGCTGCTTTCCCAGCCACAGGCTGAGGATGTCGTGGAACCATGTAACCATCCCCTGCCTGGGCTTGGCATCCTCTCGTGCCCCTGTGCAAGTAACGAATAGAGGGGTGAGCTGGTGCAGAAAGCCGTACGTAGGACGTTGTTAGCTCTAGCCTGTCCATTTTCCGGGGACTGCACTGCCAGTGTTCAGCCAGAAGCGTTACAGTTTTACATTTTCTTCATACCGCTCACGTTCCCCCCCAGGTTCTCTAAATTGTCTTCCAAAGATGCTTGAAAATAGTTTCTCAAAAGTTCCGTGGGATGTTTGCATCCCGTTACCTCTTCAGTTAATCTTCCCCTTTACTGCTGATTCCACGGCTGTTAGTTTTCCCGCCTGTTTTCCCAGGTGGCCTATCCTCTTCTCTGCGGTTAGGTCAATAAAACATGGTCACCTGGGTGCTAAAGAGGAGTATAAGATGTGTACCCAAGTACCTTTCTTTTCTCAGTGAATCTGAAACAGTCCAGGATGGAATGCTGGGAATCTGATTTTTCATTGCTTGCCATGTTTCTGTAGAAGGATTAAAACTAAAGACTCTGCAACATAAATATTATTTTTAGGGGGTTGGATTAAATGGGAGAAAAGTAGAATTATTGAATAAAAGACGATTTTTTAAGACACCTTAACTTAAAGACATCTTTCTTTTTTTTTTGTTTCCAGCAAAGAGATCCGTCTTCAAGATTAAGATCTTGCAGTGTAACCGACACAGTTGCTGAGCAGTCTCAATTATCCTTGGTAAACCAAAGCTAACTTCTGTTCCTTTCTCTTTGCTTCAACACGCTTTGCTTGTGAATAATGTCTTGTCTTAGGTCAGTTCTAGTCAGATACAGGTCAGTAACCAGTGTGGGCATATAACTACCCCAAATGGGAAGGGATACCAAATTAATGTCATCATGGTCAGCAACTAAAATGAGGACATTCATGAGGGAGAACAATGTTTTGAGGCTAAGAGCATAGTAACACTAACTTTAGTTATCTAGCACAGAATTTTAGTTTACTAAACTGTAGATGTATAGTCAGTGCAGAGAGAAAATCCCCAAGGGGCGCTTTCAGCTGGGGCAGGAGAGGGCAGTGGCACCATCTACGCTTGGAACTGTAGCAGCCACCGGACTCTGCTGTCAGGTATATTTTTGCATTCCGTAAATTGATTTTACTTGGAATATATAAATCTGTATAACATTGAAGAAAACTGGTGTTTTACCTAGTTGTAGCTAAAAGGAGCCTTTTTGTGATAGTCCGTGTACAATAGAACTGGACAGGATTGCATCTGCAGTATTTTTTTAATCTGAGCGATTTAGGTAAGCAGCAGCTTCTGCAATTTTATTAAATTAAGATTCTTCAAACAGGAAAAGATACAAAGGTGGTTTTTAAGAAAAGATTCACATCATAACCATGCACACCTTTGATCTGATTGACAGAAAGTTCTACATATTTTGTCCTACAAACCAAGTATGAGGATTGCAAAGGTGCTGAGCTATAGAGAGACTACTTAAAAGAGGATTGTGCAAGATATGCTTTTGAGTAAAACTGTTCAGATTGTCAAAATAATATTTTTTAAAAAATTATACTTTTCTTCCATGATTTTTTCCAATTTTTATTAGAAATATGATATATGAATCTACATTAGAAGTATATGACATACGAATCTACATTAGAAATATGTGATATACAAATCTACAGATAGCAAATTTGTATATCTTTTTTTATGGAAATACTGAGTAAATAGAGTCTATCAATAAGTTTGTTATTAAAGCTGATGCCCCTCCTTTGCTTGTTCTTTCTGTTGCTATTGGGCAGACATTTACAATAACCAGAGTGGTTTTGTTTAATGTTTTCATGTGCTAGAAATTGTTAGCATACCCACATTTGCTGCTTACAGGCGCGTGTAATAGCTGTTGTTCAAAGAACTGCTTCTGAAGTGTTGCCTGTCTCTCTGCTTTCTCCTCTGGGTAAACAACAGTGGTTTCCAGTACAGTTACACCTTAACTGGCTTCTCTCTCTGGACTAGACAAAGTTCTCTCCTAACGCAGCCTGTTCCAGGAGTGTTCAGCTTCTTTATTTAATCTCACTTTATGGGGCCTGGGTTTCTCTAACTGGTGTAGTCAGACTGGGACTGGTGGTCTGTCTGTCCCTTTCTTATTGCAGAGCGCTCATTTCATCAGCACATGTTCGAAACAGCAGAACTGAAAGCATTGCTCTAAAAAAAGGATGTTACCTGATTTAAACCATATTTAATCCTTACTAAGCTAATGATAATTTATCTTCTAGCAACTAAATACAAGCTTTCTTTCTAAACACAGTGTTGTTCTTGACTGTCGTAATCCTTGCTGAAAATTCCAAGGTGCAGTTCCATCTCTTAAATCTGACTTCTTCTGTGCACTCATTGATGACCAGAATTTTGGCTTTAAATACCATCTTTATGGGCAGAACATGCAAAATTTGTTTTGGGGGAAAAAAATAATAAGATCATGTTACATGTAGTGTTCTTCTTATTATCATTAGCAACACTGAACTCTTGAAATTAGTTCCCTCGGTGCCTTTTGTACAAGATTCTGACGTGGTTATCAGTGATTGATGACTCAGGCTTTTTGCTATTATCTTAAACATTCTTTCCATCTAATTGCTCCCTTTTAATAAACCTGAGTGTCTGTGATTCCTTACTCCTAAAAGTGTGACAGTAATTTGTGACCTTCATCACTAAATATACTTACCTGTAACATTAATTATCATTTAACAGCAGAGTGGTCCATCTAGGAGAGCTCGTTCTTCAACTGTCACAGGTGGTGAGGAGCCAACGGTAATAATACTCTTTATCAAGCACTATCTCTAAATAAAATGTGGGTAGACTTAGGGCTTGCACAGCAAGGAACTTTTTTCCACAAAGCAGCAGTGTGTTGAAGGAAATACAACCACTGAATCAGCAGGGGGGGTTGTTGTTATTGTATCAAATTCTCTCAAAATTTCTCACAACACTGCCATTTCAATACTAGCATGTTTTAATGATGTGGATGTGCCACTGAGTTTTAATAAGTCTGTGCGCTAAGGAAATGCCACGGGCTTCTGAAAAGTGAACGATAAAGTACCTAATTCTTTAAAAACTGATACTGAAAGAATGGAGGATTAGAGACATCAAATCAGTATACGTGTTGCTGTGTTTTAGCTTGCATCTGTCTTCCCTTACTCTCCATTAGACTAATTCATTTTAATTCTTAAAGTTGATCTTAATGGAGAACCATGGAGATACAGTGACATATCATATAGCTCTTAATGGTCTTAACTTAATGCCAGTTTTCATTTTCCAGTAGTTGTTCAGCAGTCCAAGGCTGAATTTTACTTTGATTGTCCAATAAAATTCTGGAAGTGCTTTTCTGAAAGTGTAATACAAGGAAAGGGGTTTTAATTTATATTGGGCTTTGTCAGAAACATCCTATTCTTTTTTTAACCTGATTCAACGTTGGTCTGAAGCAAGTGATTTCATAGAAATCCTTTCACAGTAACTATCATAAATAGCTGTTATGAACAGACACCCTCCTTGATCATTGGCTTCAGGGAAAGAAATGAAACTCAGACTTGATATGTTTCCTGTTGGTAAAGTCAGATCTTAATTTGGGTGTTGATGCATCGTTCTGTAATACTGTATATATTCACTGGTCTTTTTAATTTTGGAATCAGAGGAGCATACTTGTATTTTGTTCCTGCAAATAGCAGATTTTTTTATGCCCTTGCAAAACCTGCCTGACTTGCTAATCATTAGTTAAAATGCGTGCTATATTGAGCTGCAATGCAAAGCCGCTCTTTTGTTGGCAGAGCATCTTGTCTTGATTATACTTTTTAGAGCAAAATATTAATATATTTCTGCAGATAACTGAGTTATTAATACAGCTATATCATAGGTGTTCTGCCTTATTATATTGCAGCTAACTGATGGGACCCTTGCCCCCCACTTTGTCTTCATTCAGCGTGCATTTATACTCTGGAATGCAAATCTGCAGAGGATTCATGCATTTAAATCCAAAAGCATTATCTTCAAAGGTTGCCATTCTCTTTGTCCGTTAGGCACCTAAAGTTTGTAGATGTGCAATCTGTCAAGAGGAGAAGTTCCTAGGTCACTGCAGGTTTGCTTCCGGAATCCCTATAAAGCCCTCGTGGGACTGGGACCCACAAGTCGGACGTTCCTCAGCCTCGGTCCCTAACGAAGGCTCTTCAGCCTGGTGACCAATGCACTCAGTGCGTTGAGCCCCTTCAGGAACAGGAGCTAAGCCCAAGGGGGGCGAATCCTGATTGATTGCCCTAATTACTGTTGTACTGTGTGAGAGTGGCTGTTACTGTCCTGGGCCCACCCTGCCTGGTTTAGAGTTTGACCAAAGTAGGAAAAGCTCTGCTGATTTGTGGTTTGTCTTAGCAAGCTTTGGGCCTGAGGAGGCTACTAAAGGGCATGTTCATGCAAACTAACCTTGCCTGATTTTTCCCTCCCTGTGGGTCCAAGTCCAAGCATTTAGATGATAGGGAAGAGGCTCTTGATAAATCTCCCAAGCTTCTACTCTCTGTGGTAGAATATCTTTTACACTGGTATCTAATGCATGGGAGGGAGGCTGAAGGGCAAACTCTCTTTTGCAGATTGCATTATGGGTTGCATTAATCCACAATGAAGAGTGAGCAGAAAGGCTGCTGATAGCTGAATTGATTTTGGTAGAGTGTTAAAGAGAAAGGAAGGATCAGGTGGCGTAACTAGAGCACCTTTCTTGTGTTTCTGCAGCCTCACAGTCAAAGCTGATCATTCACCGCATGCCATCATGTAGTGAATAGATTGTGTATTATTACAACTAAATGATTAATTTTTTTAATTTAAAATCTTTGAATTATCCACACCTTAAGTTTGCGCTGTGCTGTGGACAATATCAATAGCCTGAAGAGAGGAAGCATGGAAGAATGTGTAGCAGTCATCCGTTGGTGCAGAAAACCTGTGATAGCTATCGGCCCTCTCCATTTCTCCCAGAATAATCAGTTACCTTAATTACCTAATTTTTAACTCGGCTGTCGTCTGTGGCCTGTTTTCAGACCACTTACTGTGGCCTTAACTGAGCACTGGTTAACGGTTTGGAATCCATTAGGAAGGGCTTGGAAAAGGCAGTCTCCTTATCCTTGCCTGCCAGCTCCCTGGCAGTGGGAGCGAGTGGCAGAGCAGCCTGATCTTCCCAGCACTTGGCTGTTAGCAAGGAAATCCGTCAGGGTCTCGTGGTTCGTCTCGGTGGGTGTTACTGAATTTCCGCATCTGTTTTCCTCTGTTTCCTGTGGCAGTATGTCAACTTTCCGACCCATTCAGTATCTTTTTTTCATATCCTGTCTCGGTTACCTAGGCAGTTCTCCAGTTCATCGTGTCAGCTGTGCTCTTCTCTTAAAAAGCAAATATACTGACTTACGAAAGAGTCCTGGGAAAGAGGTCTTAAGAATATGCAGCAAGAACCAGAGCTACAGTTAATTACTTTGCGGGAGCAAGGAATGTAGAGAGGAGAAAAAGAACACAAAAAGGGCCACAAAAATGATCCGGGGGCTGGAGCACCTCTCCTATGAGGACAGGCTGAGGGAGTTGGGCTTGTTCAGCCTGGAGAAGAGAAGGCTGCGGGGAGACCTGATTGCAGCCTTTCAGTACCTAAAGGGGGCCTATAGGAAAGATGGGGAAAATCTTTTTAGTAGGGCCAGCAGTGACAAGACAAGGGGTAATGGTTTTAAA
>NW_009259496.1:301510-335383 GCF_000687185.1 Egretta garzetta | reverse complement strand
GTGCAATGTAGCTCTTTGACCTTTGGGTAGTAATTTTCCACTGCATACATATTTTTAAATGGAGTGATCACAGAACCCAAATCACTGTTTGTTAGGATATCGAGAGAGTAACCTTTTTGCTTGCTTTGTGGTTGGCATGGTGAATCAAGCTACAGACCTGGAGGCGGCTCTTCCAACAGCCTTCGTTGTGGCTTCATACTTCCCACGCTCTCGTGAGCCTGCACAGTGACTCCAAGCATGGACAGTATATACTTTAGGAAAAGAGAATATATTTTGTAGTAAGATGTAGAATACTTGCACTGAGGAATCTAAGTAGTAGAATAAGGAAAAACAATTAAACTCTTAGAGTTTAAGATATTAACAGATTGCAGGTACTGAGCTGGAAACTGGAATCAGCCGTCTAGGTTTTACCAATTAATTTCACATTCATCCTGTATGTGCTGTAATGGTTGTAGGTTTTTCTTATACCGTCAGCCATAATGCAGTTGCTAATGGTTTTTTTTATTATCCTTTCAGATAATATTCATTCAATATAATTCAAAATCTGTTTGTGATATTTCTCACATGACTTTAAATCTCAGTCTCTTCATCAGAGAGCAGAACTACCGTCCTGCGGAGTTTCTCCGTTTGCTCCTGCCTGCTGGGGATGACACAAATTCCTGTCTCTCTCTAGCTCTTCCTATTTCCATCAGTTACTTGGGAAAGACACTATCCCGAGGCTTCTGACTGGCTTGTTTCCCTGTCAGCCAGGATACCTGTTCTTGATCTGTTACACGAGCAAGTGATGTCTTAAGAGGAGCCCCGGACTAAAAGTGACTCAGCTTAATAACCACGTAGATTTAGGTAGAGGGTATGGTCTAAAAGCTGTAACTGCCTCGGCATCCTCCCCTTGTAAAACACACATTCAGGTGCAGACAGGGTTAAAAATTCTCTCTAGGTGATTTTTCCGCAAGAGGCTTTGACATTTGTGCTACAGTGCTGGTTTTTTTTTTCTTCTGTATGTCCCAGAAAAAAACGTCCAATTGGTTTAAGCATTGAATATTTCCCTCACAGACAAAAATACTGAAATACACAAGACAACATCAGCAACACACAAGAATACCATATATTATAGTAAATGTTTTATATATCTTATGATTATGTAGTATATATCTATACATAGTAGGTATTGATTATATTGTATATAGTATATAATATATCATAAGTATATACTATCCTTAATGTGAATATATTATATTATTATCTAATATAATTACTGTGTTGAATAGTGACACCATTTGTTCAATGACAATTGGTGCCTTGGGCACTGTTACCGTTACCTGTGTATTTCCTTTAGAGCAATGTCTTTCTTGCACAACTTCTAGTCAAAAACTCTTTTCACACCGCAGTCTGGGTTCCGGTTTGGGGTGTATCTTGGGTCTTCAGACCCCTAACCCTGAATGCAACATTTGTAACTGTAACAAAATGGTTGAACTTCAGTGTTTAAACCACAACAGTTTCTTGCAACTGATTCAAGACACCCTGTGGTAAAGAAAAAACCCAGAACTTGGGAGATCTTGGCTGGACTGCGGTGTTACTTAAGTGCTTACTCATCCATGCTAATAAAAGGAAAAATCTGCCACCTGTTTAAGGAAAAGTTGTGAAAACACAGATTTTTGTCATTATGTGTAACTTACACATTAAAAAGCTTGAGGGTGTGCAAGCTTAGCTGGTTTCTGAACAAGATACCTGAATCTGTGCAAAGTGAAGCAAAAGTTCTATTGTGGTAAAAAATTACTTGACTGAAAGGTACATGACGACAAGCTTACATTATTTTTCTGTATGGCTGTTGTGTTTAAGAATGCTGTAAGTTAACAAGTTTTTTTAAACAGACTTATGAAATAGGTTTCTTTAGCTATTATAAAATAACAATACAGTAATTTCTTGCTTGAACAGCCTTCAGTGGCCTATGTACATACTACACCAGGCCTCCCTTCAGGCTGGGAAGAAAGGAAGGACGCAAAGGGCCGTACGTACTATGTCAATCATAACAATCGGACCACAACATGGACGCGGCCCATTATGCAGGTATGAAATCTGTTATAATGCTCAGTGTAGATAGCAAACATGTAGCCTGTGTTGAGCATAATGTCAGCTGAAGCAGCTCTTGGGAACTCTGAAATTAAAAAAAAAAAAAAATCCTAAGCATTGTCATAACAACTCAGGATAATCATAAAAAATGGCAACGACTGGGATTTGTTTGCTACTTCCTTTGACTATATTAGGGTACAGATTGAGGCGATTGCTACAATGGAAGGCATTGACATGAGCTACATGAACTAATAGAAGTTCTTAGGGTTGAATCTGACAGTTGTGTTGATCTGTTAATAGTACCCTGCATTATTTGCCCTTCCAATGGAACTAGATTAAATACTTGATCTTTAAGAAAGTATATTTCATATTAAGAATAATAATAAATAGTTAAATCATTTTTTAAGTGTCCTGCCTCTGGATGAACTGTGTTTCTGACGACTTGCTAACTTGCTTTTGCTTCTGGATAGCTTGCAGAAGATGGCATGGTTGGGTCCACAGCAAACAGCAGCAACCATTTAAGCGAACCCCAGATACGACGGCCGCGTAGCCTCAGCTCGCCCACAGTAACCTTATCTGCTCCACTCGAGGTGAGGAACACTGATACCGACAAAGGTCTCTTAGGTCTGACTTCTCATTCCTGGTAACTTCTTATCCCCTTTGTACTTAGGCCACACAGCCACTTTTCCCTGTTAGTGATTTTGCCATAATATATTGCCATTTTCTTTAGCAGTTTTCCATCTGGATCTTTATATTGTACAACAGTATTACTTTTACGGTCATTGAATGATGTAAAATATATATGATTATTTAGTTTAGTCAGCTAAAACGCAGTGTGTGTGCATGTCTAAAACACACACTGTTGTGACTCCGAGTGCTCTGAATGTATAAAATCAGAAATATCTTATGAAGTTGAAACATTTATTGTGATGCTGATAACTTTGAAAATAATACATGCAATTGAGTTTGGAAAGTCTTGGCATTAAGATACTGATCACGTTTGACATCCATTTTCTTTCAAAAGGACATTTAATTTCTTTTAAGAATCTCTAAAGGTAATTCAGAATACTGTTGAATGATGTTGACTGCAGCAGATCTGAAGGATAACTGAAGCGGCTTCTTAGGCAGTCAGAGACGATGTGTGTCGTACTGCTGAAAGTGTGATTAAAACTCTTGACTCGGTTAAGCATGGCTGTGTTGAGGAGAGTAAATTCCCAAAAATTTCTTCTTCAGACTTAAAGTATGGCACCTTATTTGTCCTTTCCCACTGTCTCTTTCCTGTTTGTGTCCCCTTTGCCCCAGCAAAAGTTTGCCAGCCCTCAAGCGAAGGTTGTCACATGTAGTTTGTTTTCTGCATCACTCTTTGTTCCTTATACTGAAAAATACTCAATCTAATGAGCAGGGGTAGGATTATTGGACAGATTGGGTGAGGTGAATGTAGTTCATATTTAAAATAAATTATCTCTACTTATATGTAACTCAGATAAACCCTTTGACAACGAACTACTTGAAACCACCCTTGCCATTGTTAATTTTGAAGACCAAATGTCCTGTGATTGAAATAAATTAAAAATTCTGAACATCTTAAGGCATTCCTCTCCCTGCTGACATTTTAAACAGTTGGGCTGGTGGAAGTCACTGACTGCACATCTGAAACTTGAGTTCCTCAGGGCAGTACACTCGCTTTTAAGGGCAATAATCTATCCCCTTCACTTGAGAATATTCCATGAATCAGTTTGGTGGTTAGTTTGTTCGATGCTCGGAAACCACAAGGGTGCTGAAGCACCCAAACTTGTCATCTTATACCCACTTCTGAATTATTTTGGGTTTTCAAGAAAGTAAGGTGTAGGCATACTAATATGAAAATCTTAAAGGCTACAACCACAGGGAAAAAAGCAAATTCGGCTTTTTAGAAGTCACTTCCTTTGTTTAAATAGTTATTTTATTGTAAAACGGTCAACACTTTTTGTGTACAAGACACATGGAAAGCTTTTATTTAATGCAAGCTATTTTAAATGCTGCTTTTGATCGCTGTAATTTAACTGGTTTCCATCCAAATGTAGCTCAAAACAAGCCACAAATAAGGCTAGAATAATTTTGTAAATAGGCATGTTGATGCCTCATTTTCTAAGATAATTCTCAAAAAATAGTAATTAAATGTAGGCTAAGTTAGAGAATTGCCAAAATAAGCATGTGTGCATTTACTGAATCTTAATAATCAGTAAAACAAGAGGAAACAAGCTGTTGTATCAGCTGATGAGAGCATGGTTTTGGAAAGTAACCGAAAAGTATAAATTCAAACAAGATTTAAGCATGGTACTTAAGCCTTGTTTTCTGATTGTTACAGTCTGTATTTTCAAAGGTGAGGAAATCTGGATCAGATTTTTTGAGCTGTTTGGGCATCTCAATGTGCAGTTTCCCAGTGAAATTTAAAAAACCCAAACACATGGTGTAACTCCTGGTTTTATCCGATAGGCGGTGATCACTGAAGCAGTTTTGCAGCTATGATCATTTATTTAAAAAAAAACAAAACAAAAAAACCCCAACAAACCTGTCCAAAATCTGTAATTGCGAACCTCAATTTATTTCAGAAACCTGTTTTAAGTTTATATTTAATGTTTTGTTTGAAGTTACGTTTGAGAAATGCATTGAGAAGTGGGTAACATTGCCTCGCGTTCAGGGTATCCGTTGTTGTGAAGTGAGGTATGTTGCACCATGAAGCACGAAGCAATGCCTTCATTTTTTCCTTTGTAAAATGAAACACTGACATGTACAGGGCAGCTGCAGTAAAATATATAATCAAATGCAAATACTGTGGGCATCATCATTGTGGAGGGAAGTGATAAAATTCTGTGTCCTTCACGGCAAAAAGCTTCGTATGTTGTAAGGAGCAGACTTTAGCTAAATAAGTTCTAGGAAATCAGTCCCAGCACTTAATCCTAGTATTAATTACATCTGGAATGAAAACCTATTTGCTGTGATACCAAGTTTTATTCGTTTTACAGCATTGAGTGACATTTGCCAAATCTGAGTATCTTTCCTTTTCTTCAGGGTATGAAGGACTCCCCCGTGCGCAGAGCGGTGAAGGACACCCTTTCCAACCCTCAGTCTCCACAGCCCTCCCCTTACAACTCTCCAAAACCACAGCACAAAGTTGCACAAAGCTTCCTTCCTCCTGGCTGGGAGATGCGAATAGCACCCAATGGCAGGCCCTTCTTCATTGATCATAATACCAAAACTACTACGTGGGTAAGGGAGAGTCTGGATCTTGAGTTTTAAATTAGTTGCCATCTTTTAAATGTTTCTGTCTTTGGTTTCCTGCCTATATACCCCCCAGTTTATTTTGGCATTTGTCAGCCTAACTTTTGATAAAACTGATGCAGGAACCTCACGGACTCCCCCACGCAGTCATGTGCAGTAGCAATAGGCTCGAGTAGCTGATTTTGTGAAATGACTATAGAGAAGGAAAATTTACTTGTTCATGTCCTCTTAGATGTTGGTGCGCTTGTTCATCATGTACCACACGATAGTGTTTTGCATTTTGTATTTGACCTTTTTATACTTGACCAATCATTGCACACAAGTGCTGTCCTTTGAACTCCCCAGATTTGAGTCTGAGAGGCATGCAGTGCAATGCAGACTTGGATTGTCGTTTAGTTTGAGACTGTCTATAATTGTATTGTATTTCACTGTGGCTAGCCCTGCTTTTTTATTAATGTAATGTATGTACATCTTTGGTTAACAGAATCCATTTTATTACTTGGTTTATGTCAGAAGGATCCATTTTTCAGTAATTCTGCAACTTTGGTTAACAAATTGAAGAAATAAAATGACACTAGGAAAAAATGTCAAAGACGACCCAGCATTTCACAGCTCCATTGAAATATCAGTTGCCCTTTCATTTGTTAGGCATCATTCAGATGCCACTGACCACGATATACATGACATGTTTTTAGTGGTGGCTCTTAGTGGTGTTCCCATGTGCCTGGGGGTAAATTACATGGAAATCTCACGCATTTTTTTGTCTAGATTTGTCTTCTCTGGCCGATTTTATTTGCCCCTTTTTGCCTCATTTGCATGTTGGTGTAATAATACCTGTGTGTGAATAAAAATGTAAGCAGCTCATTTTCATCCTTTTTGAGCCTTTTTGGGGTAGGATGGCTTATTTCTCTTATGTTTTTAAGAGCCAAAAATGTGCATATATATCTAAATGCCACTGAGGGGAGTGCGTGCATTCCTAAGAACAGGGCTGTATGTTCTGAAGCACAGCTCTGGATAGGGCACACTTAACGGAGTGGAACTTACATCACCCTAACTGACTATTAAAAAAATCATTTCAATATATGAAACCTAATAAAGTGTGTGACACATCCAAAATACTAAATGTTCTGTCACTTTTATATCTTTTGGTTTATATGTTTTATTCTCAATAAAAAAGAATAAAAGAGTAACTGTAATTTTGCAGAGAATTCTGTGTTTGGCTTAGTGTATAGATCTAACTTGATCTGCTGGATTTACAGTTCTATATTTCTGTTACAGGAGGATCCACGACTGAAATTTCCAGTGCATTTGAGATCAAAAGCATCTTTGAATCCTAACGATTTGGGCCCTCTTCCTGTAAGTGCTAATGTGTATGTGTTTTAATGTATACCTGCTATCTTAGGTGATCTGATCTATTACTGCAGTCATATAATGTATGTGGACACATACGTTGCTGCCATCACTTTCCTGAAGATACTGAAGCTATGTTTATATATAGCACCAAAAAGCTTTATTGTGATCTGTGAATCAATTGTCAGGCTCTTTGAAGCCAGCTCATACTATTTCTGAAATGATTGCACGTTTCTTTGCTTATCTAAAACTTTGAGCTTTGAATAAACTTTCCTTGGTTTTAGCTCTGTCTGCGTGCTTTTGGCTAATTCCCTGTTGCGGGAGCAGATGTTCAAAGCAAGCTCTATTAATGTGCCAGCATATGCTGGCGTTCAAAAATCTAAACACATTCAGATTTTTTTCAATGACACTTCCATACGCTGCAGAGAAAATTATCATTTTTTAGAAGTTTTGTCACCGTTGTAACCAAACTATAATATTGATTTACAGCCATGTCAGATGCAGAGCTTTGCTTTGTTTTTAAAACATTGCATCCTTAGTGCAGAGACCAGTCTGTGAAAGCTAGCACTTAGCTTCTAAGGTGCTGATTTTTCCAGTGCAGTGTTAATTCAGCTCATTGCCCCATATATACTCAGCATCCTTTTTAGAAATTGCCATTGAAATTGTACTTGCAAGGCTGGAAATCTTAGTGACAACGAGCCACTGATTTTCACCAGCACTGCCAGGGCTCCATGTATTACAGACAAGCTGTCTGCAAACAGCTGCTGTCCCACCCTACAGGACATGGCAGGTTAAATTATTTCAGTTTTAAATAGCTTGAATGAGGAGTCTTTAACCCTACTCATTTTCACTGAGCTGGTTGCAGTTTCCTTAGATGATCTGCTCTGCCAGCAGACCAAAACAAGTGCTGCTTTTGGGCAAGAGCGGTGACAAATGCTACCTTCGGTGAGGAGCAATAGCCTCTGTTACCACCTATGATCAGATGTCCTCCTCTAAAACATCCTAAAATCTCAGTGTCCTTGACCTGATTAGTAAAAAAGTTTTGCCTTGTGTTTAAATCCAGCTGGGCCATTTGTCAGGCCCTGTGTCTTGAATCCCTGCTGACATCAAAAACTATGCGCAGTCGAACATATTTATTATGATGTATTTCCTGGTTGCAACGCAGCAGTCACGCAGTTTGTCTCTAAGAAAACAGCTGTGGAAGTAGCTGTCCTTTTGCAGTTCTTCAGCTACAGGGGGCGTGCATTAATTGTAACCTATATAAATAGCCAGTTCTTTGAATCTTCCTAGATTTGTGGCCTTGACATAATGCATCTGTGATCGGTTTGTGTTTTCGACCTCACAAGCATCTATAAGCAATTGAAGTAGGAATGGATAATGTATTGCTTCGTGCTGGGTGAGAGTGGTAGTACTTCACTTATCTTCTCTCTGTTTTTTATTTCCCCGGTCCAGCCTGGTTGGGAGGAAAGAATACACTTGGACGGAAGAACGTTTTATATAGACCATAGTAAGTAAGCACTCAGGTACTACAGCAAATAGACAAAGGGAGGTAATAAATATTGAAGTGAAAGCTTTATAATTTTACTCTTCATTTAGGAAGCCAGGTGTTGATATGTGGAGACATTGATACCAGAGACTTAGTGCCCTCGTACGGTACTGTATATTCACTGAAAGCTTGCTTTTAATTGGCTCATCAAGCTTTGTCCCTCTCTGACTTGTGAAGCATTAACATTTCTTCTCTGTGGTTTCTTTTGTTCTTGTTGATATTTTGGATTCGTTGTTGTTGTTGTTGATGATCCCATGGCTTATTTGCACTTAATAAATTAAAATATACACTAGGAATAGAAAATAAGATGAGAAAAGATCATATAGCCACAACTCCACATACAGGCAGTGGAGCAATTAGCACTGATGAGTACTCTTGCCTCTCCTTTAAGAAGGTCTTGTGGCAGTGCTGATTCTGATCTTATTTCCTATTTATAGCATGTTAAACTGCACCCAGCCCATTAATATTATTCAGTTCTGTTAGTGAAGTTCTAGTGTAAGTGATGTTTCATTGTAGACTTGTCTTACTACAGCATCTCAGAACTACTGTGTGAGTTTTGTTGTTGTTTGAAAATAAAGCAGCCCAGGAAGGTTGGGCTGTTTCTTTTTTTTTTTTTTTTTTTTTTTTATATTTTTTGTTGTTTTTTTTTTTTTTTATATTTTTTGTTGTTTTTTTTTTTTTTTATATTTTTTGTTGTTTTTTTTTTTTTTTATATTTTTTGTTGTTTTTTTTTTTTTTTATATTTTTTGTTGTTTTTTTTTTTTTTTATATTTTTTGTTGTTTTTTTTTTTTTTTATATTTTTTGTTGTTTTTTTTTTTTTTTATATTTTTTGTTGTTTTTTTTTTTTTTTATATTTTTTGTTGTTTTTTTTTTTTTTTATATTTTTTGTTGTTTTTTTTTTTTTTTATATTTTTTGTTGTTTTTTTTTTTTTTTATATTTTTTGTTGTTTTTTTTTTTTTTTATATTTTTTGTTGTTTTTTTTTTTTTTTATATTTTTTGTTGTTTTTTTTTTTTTTTATATTTTTTGTTGTTTTTTTTTTTTTTTTTTTTTTTTTTGGTAAGACTTCAGCTGGACTTTTTAATGAGGTATTCCTACTGATGGCATCATCTTCACAGAAAGGCATAACTCAAACCGTTAGAAGAGGGTACATACGTTATGCAAAACTCAAAGAATCAAAATCTTATACTGTTATAGGTATTTGGAAAAACTTAATACTCTCTTCAATGTCAGTAACGCTGACTCCAGTGCTTACAGGGGGTTGTATATATGGCATTATTAAAAGACGTTCTCTAAATTAATACGCATTTTGAAATTGTATAAATCATTTTAAATAAGAATTAGAAATAATACACTTTCCAAGCACACGATTAACCTCTTTCAAACGGCAGGACAGAATTATTCTTCATACCTTCTGTAATTGTTTTTCCCAACAGATATCTGGAAACTTAAATATGGCAAATTATGCTAAACTGCTGCCACTGACGAGTCACATGATACAACTGTCATACTGAGAATAGCTGTATAATTGTTGAGCTTCCCAACCTCCTTTAACAAGTTGTAATTTTTCAGTCTCCTAAATCTACTTAAGCATGTGTTAGTCTCTAAAACTAAATGGAATGTTAAAGTTGTATTTTAATTAGAATTCTCCAAAGAAGTTGTAATTGTTATAAAACTAAATTTATTTTCATCTGAAATCTCTAGTCCCTCTTTGATCGAGTTTTTTTAGGTTTTATATAGCAGTTTTTACAGAAGTTTAGGGCATTTCTTTTTTTATAATGCTGCTTGTTTCCAGCAAATATTTTTTTGGTCTTGATCTGGTGCCACACCACTACCATTACAAGTGGACTCTAGGAGCAGAGGCGGTGCCAGTGGCGTCCCAGTGGACACGTTGCAGCTCCGTCATGATAATGTTGTGCTCTGTATTTAGGGAGTGACTGAAAACAGCATTGGGTGCTCAGTGGTTTGGCCTGAGCCGTCTCAATAGCAGCATTTATTTTCACAGTATCAGTAAGGAAGTACAATGGCATTTGACCATAATGATGGGTTGGTGGCGGAACCTGCTGACTCGTCCTTGGCTCATGACTGACCTGAGAGCACACGGTCAAATCAGTCATGGGCGCGATCACCCTAAATAGGCCAGTCTCAGCAGTCCATTGCTACGATGAACTGGCCACCGTTTCAGTCATTCTTTGCTGAAGCGGTTAGGCAAGATGCAACAAATGCCATCAGTCGCATTATTAGAATGCAGTATAAATGTTGAAAGTGTTAACAGATTCGGCTGCTGTTCATGGCCTGGTTCCCCAGATACGTTTTGTAATTCTTCTGCATAGTTATCCAATACCCTTGTCCTATTTTTGTGATGTTTTTCTCATCCCTGAGAGAAACTGCAAACAAGTCCAGTGCAACCAGCACAGAAACCTCCTCTTGTGGAGCAATACAAACTGCTATCAAGCATGCCATATAAACTAGTAAAACAAAGTACTGGTAATTTAGGTATTACTTGTAGCGTAGTAGTCTGAAAATAGAATATTTTTAGATTGTAGCTCTAAACAGTCTAATTCTGCAGCAGTCAATCTTTCAACAAAAAAACACCAAACACCAGTCTCTAGTACTCCATGATTAGGCCTTAGCTAGTTAAGTCAACATTATTTGACATCCATGAATAAAATAGTGTTGTCTCGTCACTGTAGCATGGATATACTCCTGAATTTCCTAGGAGGCTGATGGGCTGCTACCTGTTGGAAGGTATCATGAAGGCAAACACAGACGTTTCCAACCCTATGCAGAACAGTTATCAGTGGTTCACTGACAGAGGGGTGGATATATTAAATGGGTTCCCCTCAAAGTCTGTCTTGGATCCACCATTTTCCAATGTACTCGTTAGTGATTTGAACAATGAATTAGGGGGAATGTGCTCGTTAGTTCAGCAGAAAACAGCGGTGCAGGAGAGCTGAGAGCTGCTCGCTGGAACAGGATGAGAAGGCAGAATGAGTCTGGCAAAGTGCTGCTGTAGTGTGAAGGTGCTGTTGAATAAGAGTTGCAAAGTATTACTCCGAATGGGAACAATTAGCAGAAGTTTGGTTGAAAAGGGCATGAAAAGTACCATCAACTGAACATGAGTTAACTCATCCTGTGATGTATCGACAGGAGCATCTTAAATAAGACCTGAAGTAATCCTCCTAATCTCATCAGCGCTGGTATAATGTCTAGGCTACGACAATTACTGCATCGAGCATGGGGTCCCAAACTTCAGGCAAATAGTGGACCACTTGGAAAGGGCCCAGAGGGTACAGAGGAGAAAAGGGAATCCTCAAAGGCCCTAGAGCCCAATTTATGAGGAAAGCAGAGTATTGGAATGAGGTGGAAAGTCGAGAGAGATGGTAGATTTTCAAAAATGTGCTGCAAAAGGAATTAATTTGGTATCCGCACGCACTTTGGGTAAGACAGAGAATCTTGAGCCACGATTCCAGGGAGAGTGGGTCAGACCCTTCTGATTGTTGGGGCCTTTACATTGATGCTATGAAGTCCCTGTCACTGTAATACTCTGAAAAAAAATTAGGCAAAGATTTGTTGGTAGTGCCATATACCCTTAAGTACGTAGGGCAATAAGAAAGAGTTCACAAACTTGCAGTCATTTCCAGTTCTGTTACCTTTGATTTCATAGCAAATTGCTGCCATGATTTGTAGCCATCGGTTTCAAGTAGGTGTAGACATGAATTGCCATAAACCCCATAAACCTTGCAGGAGGAAATTTGACTGAACAGGTCAAAGCAAGATGAACAGGGCCAGATGCGGCGTCACGCCTTCATGGCAGGCTCTGGTCTGTGGATCTCGTGTGGCTGCTGGAGCTGTCAGCCGAACAGCCTTCCTCCGTAATTTTGATAAGCACTAAATAGACTCAATGTGCAAAGGGAAATAAAATAGTATCTTAATATTAAATTAACTGATAGATCAAAATACTTGAAACGTGCTTGTGATCTTTTTAAGCTTTCTTCAGTTAACATTTAATGAGCATCACCTTTCAAATCCCAGTCCATTTCAAAACTAGCTTGGGATGCTCAAAACGTGCAGGTCTTTTTCAGCCGCAGAGACATGGAAAATACCTGTGGCTTAATACAAGTGGGGTTGGTTCTTTGCTTTTACCTATAGTAGCCATAAAAACAACTTTCTTGAAACTTAGTGTATTTCTTCCCAAACCTAGCAATTACAAAACTTCAGATCTGGACTGCTGTCTTAATACCCAGCCCATAAATCAAAGCAGCGCGTGTGACACACAGATGTGTTGTTATTGCCCTTTGAGTGCAGGAAACGGAGGGCTCAAGCCTCGCCATTGCAGGTGGCATCTGGTTTGGTTTTTGGAGCATTGTCTGATTGTTGCAACATCATCGTTTTGTTGTGATTCTGTTGTGTTCAGAATCTTGTGAGGAGCAGTTGTCTGGAGGCAGGGAGAGCTTCACCATGGTCCTCTATAGCCTTACCATATCACCTTCCTGGTGCTCTTATAAGCCATAGATGAAAAGAACTGGGTTCTGTCGTGTCACTGCCAAAACCTCCTTTGGTCAAACCTGAGTGGTCTCTTACACCATAACTGTATAATTCTGCCTCCATTAATGGTCCTATAACCTTTCATTAAATCGGTGTCTAGGACTTTTTTGTTAAAGAGATGTTGTTCCCTCCAAATTTAAATACAGACTGTCTTTTACAAGTATTACATTTTGGCTGCCTTCATGCAAAATTCCAAAAAAGTAAACTCAGTCTGGCATTTGGCAAAGTTTTTGGGTTCCTTTACCTTTCAGGCATGAAGTCTGTGTATTTCTAATATGAATTGAATCCAAGACCATGTTCGAACAGAACATGTTTACTACTACAGACGTTGAAATAAAAGCAGTGTAAATACACTGGATTCTGTTGTAGTTCTGCATTTTTGATTGAGTGTTTTCAACTAAACAGTGTGATGGGGTTTTGATGTAGGTGGGGGAATGCAGCCTTTTCTAACCCTGAGATACTAAGTTGTGGAAATGGTAGGGAAAACAGTCGTAGGGAGAAAAAAACAACATAAATTCACAGTGTGGTAACAGAGAAGTAATGATATAATTTCTTTCGTTACTTACAGATAATAAAATTACCCAGTGGGAAGACCCCAGACTGCAGAACCCAGCAATTACTGGTCCAGTAAGTACTGCTATGGTTTTTTTCCACTGAGTGCTGCTCCTCGTGTACCTTTGGTGTAGGCGGGGGCATTACCCAGCAGCAGGTCATGCCTGTTCTCCAGATCAGGTTAGACTGCCTCACGAACAGACCAGGGGGCAGGACCTCTGCCTGGCCTTGCCTTTTCCTGACGGGCATGGGAGGCTTGGGAGGCTTTCCTAGCAGTAGCTAGTAGCTAGGGAATTTTTCCAGTGGTACGGGTTAATGTAAGTGTAAAATATTCTTCAGATTTTTTTCTTTCTCCACACTTCCTGATACTATAAATTACTTAGTATGGAACAAACAGTATTAAATCTGTGCATCTTTTATTCCTCCCTTGTGTTAAAGTAGTACGTTTCTATATCAAGCTATGTGAAGGGCGCATGTCTGCTCTGAATCGTAAGTCAAAAGTTCTTGGGAATTCCAGACCAAGGTCTTTGTGCTGAATCCTGGATTGTAAGGATTTAAGGATTTATATACGAGATATGTTCCTATTTGCCCATTATCTGTGTCGTCACTGACAAGAGAATTTTACTGAGCCAAGACACTGTGCTATTAATTTTTGGATTTCTGGATAATACAAAGCTGTTTCCTCTTGATATGGGGGAGTTGTGACTATGGGGATTCAGTGTAAAAAAGACAAGAATTGGGTCTATCCGGTTTAAGAGACATAAAACTTACTGCAGGTAAATGAAGAGATTTCAGAATATTAGCCTTCAAAAAAATAAATACATGCTTTTACTTCAATATCATACTGAACTTGAACCAGAGCTTTGCAGTTTGTGATTCAGCCTTTGGGGAACAGAGGGTGTAACTTCTGCAGTCCTGTGGAATTCAGAATCATTCCTGTGCTTCTGAGGAATGACGCTCCATTTGCTTAGCTAGCTGTTTTACCAGCTCTGCTCTTTGGTCTTGAAGGAACAGCAGAGCAAAGGAAAGTAAGGATGTAGTTGGAAAATGTTATGGTCAAGGCCTGGAAGCCTTTTTGTATTGTCTTTTTTTCAAGGTCCTTTCCAAACCCCGATTAAATGGATATTGTATATGATGTCAGAAACAGGGAATTAAGGATTCTTAATTCTCAAAAAATTAGTTGTCAAAAAACCCCACAAACAATTAAGGAGTCTTACTTAAATACGTAGCAGTTACTTGTTAGAGCCAGCCCTGTCCCTGTCATAGTGTCACTGTTCTAGTCTGTTCCTGTTCATTAGTTCAATTAACAACTTTGTCTGATGGCCGTTTCGTCTGAAGGCTGAGTAATGTAGGTAGCAGTCATCGGGCTGGCAGTCGGGAGCGGGGATGGCTCTTACCCGTACTCCTGCTTGATGGCTGATGCGCTTCAGTGCTTTTGTGCCTGGTACTACTTGGCACCTCAAAAGCCGTGGCCTTTTTGGACGTTTGTATGCATTTCCTAGCTGGTGCCAAAGCAGAGGAGTCTGATGAAGGCGAGTGGGCAGCAGAGAAGAACGCTGCCATCTTGCCTGCCTACTGCGATGGGCAGTGAGCGGCGTATGGACTAGCATCAGACATGGCAGTCTAGCTTAGTGTCACAGCCTTGCTTGCCCATGCAGTGTGTTAGCAGGAAGGAGAGGCCCAAGGGTGAAGCAGAAATGGCTTTCAAAACTCTGAATGACAGAACTTGTGAGAACCTTTGTTGAGCCTTGATTTGTGCGTGCCTGGAATCGTCCTGAGAGGCCTTCCAGGTATCTGGAAAGCCACGTGTATATTTGAGACCTGTGGCATTTGTTAAGGGGTGCGTACATATGCCAGAAACAAATTTCCAGCTCTGCTGATTAATGTAATTCTACCAACCTTCACTGTGCCTTTTGATGTTTTTTTTTTTAAACATCTAAAATTGTTCTGTTATGCTGCTGTTACTTCAAAATGTGGTGTAACTCACAAGCAGCTGCATCGAGTGAGTATTCGGATGAATTTTACCCAGTGACTTGTACTTGGTTCAAAAGAATGTTGATTTGTTTATGAAATGCTTTCAGATTCTGGATTAAAGACATTATAAAGGTGTATATTTTCATTATAAGTAACTTACAATGATGACGTCTAGCCGTGGACATTCCCCTGCATAGGGAACTCTGCTGCCTAGGTGTATATTGTGTCCTGCACTTTTTGGAGGACAAACAGCGCTTGTTGTGACTGTCATAGCTTTATTGGAGCCCCCTAACTTGTTCTTAGGTTAGTTTTCAAAATTCTTTGAATTTTGTCTCTTTTGAGCAACACTTCACACTGCTTAGCACTTTCAGCTGTGCAGATCCATATTTTGTGGTAACACTAGTCATTTTTAATTCAGTATCGTACAGCATGCTCATTGTTTCCTAATGAGACATAGGAATGGCAGCGATACATTCCACATCTTTTTGTCTGTGTTAAAAACTGGGTTTGCTCTTTCCTGTTCCTAAAAGAAGAAAAAAAAGTGAGGGTAAGTAGTGGATAAACAGAAGAACTGGGTCCAAAGTTTTCATACTGTTTAACTCAAATTACACACTGAGAAATAGGAAAGTTTTCCTGCTGTACTTCATGCATGGTGGGGTTTATTAGATGACCTATGGCATACGTATGCAGATAGCGTGTCTTTAAACTTCCTTTTTTGTTTAAATGATGTTGGGATATCAAACTGCTAAGTAGCTGGAATAACCTGTGTTTCTGATTCTCTCCCTGATAGGCAGTTCCGTATTCCAGGGAGTTCAAACAGAAATACGACTACTTCCGGAAGAAGTTAAAGAAACCAGTGAGTAGAAGCGTACAGCTTTGGTCTGGAATCGATGGCGCTGTGCCTGGGAGAAAGAACAGACTGTGCCGAGCGTAGATACAGCGTGGTGGTGTGTCTTGCTACAACGCACCTGCAAACCGTTCTTGACTGTGCTACCCATAATGGGGTTCAGTAGGAAAGAAAAAAATGAAGTAAAGTTGGAATTCAATTGATTTCTCAACAAAAACATTTACAAATCTTTCAGACTCACATTTTTCTATATGAATGCAAAATCAAAGTGATGAGGCAGCATGGAAGTAGCAATGATTCGCAGTTTCCCATTGCAACTGAGACTGATTGGTACGTTTGTTTGCAAGCCTTTAGGCTGAAGGATTGGTATTTCTCCTTCATCTTCAGCAGTGGCCTTTGAAGGGCAGAGCTGTAACAAGTTGGCAGAGCAGAGCCCACCGTTGTGCTGGATCTGGCACAAGCTTCTAGTGTTCTTGTTCTCCAAACAAATCTTTTCAGTAGCATCTTTAATGTAAGAGAGCACTCGGTGGGAGCTTGCATATGATACTGACTCATCACTAACAGTAAACAGCCTTGGCAACACCAACGCTCATTTGACGTGTGACTTGCCAATGTCTTTATCTGTTTGTGGATAGCTCCTTGAATGTGCACCTTGGGTTTGGCTGGTGATTGCACACGATAAGCACTGCAGTTGTCAGGAAAAAGCAAACCTTCTGAAACAGTTGTTTCAAGTCAGTTTTATCAGGAAAACTGCACATGGCTGTAACAGTCACGCTTATCTGCTCATCCAGTTGTCTTTCTACAAATTCTTAGCTCCCTTCTCTTCTGCCTGTTCTGAATTTAGCTCCCTGGGCATTAGCTCTCTCCTATTTAGGCAGAACTTCTAAAACATTTTGGCAGCCCGCTTCTCTTTTGTCTGCATCTTTGGAGTTCAGTTCTGTTGTGTGTACGGAACTATAGGTGTTCTTGTTGTGAAACTGTTGGGGCCCCTACAGATACGTGAGTAAAGCGGTTGCATGCATCTTGTGCATTTGTTACTATTTTAAGCTAAAATGCCCTTAAAATAGAGTATAGTAATATCAATCATTTTCTCACTTTTTGGGGGGGCTGTTTGCTACTTTTCTTGTTTTCATTGTTATGTCAAATATCATTGCAATCTCGGAACCACTATACTGGAACTTACCTAGTTCACCATATGCTGTCAACCTGTAGATGTAGAGAGCAATGGAAAACAAAAATAAGGGGAAGCTTCATACATCAGATATCTAATCCGTCATTTAGTTGTTATCACTGGTTGGTAATTTGCCTGAAGACTTACTTATTGAGAGTAACAAGTGTAATATAATCTCCTTTCACATAGGCTGATATACCGAACAGATTTGAGATGAAGCTACACAGAAATAATATTTTCGAGGAGTCCTACAGAAGAATCATGTCTGTGAAGAGACCTGATGTGCTAAAAGCCAGGCTCTGGATCGAATTTGAGTCAGAAAAAGGACTGGACTATGGAGGTGTGGCCAGAGAATGGTTTTTTCTCTTGTCCAAGGAGATGTTTAACCCTTATTATGGTCTCTTTGAATATTCAGCAACGTAAGTGTCCATTGAAATATTTCCATTCATAAGGGACGTACGTCAGATTTTGCATAAGAGGCAAAAGCAGTTAGCTCATCCTTCACGGTGCAGCAGTACGCGCTCTTACCAGTCAAATCTCTGTTCTGTACCATAATGTCTTACTTGCTTTTCAGAGAACCTTTCAAATTGTCATCGACATCTCATAAAACATTTTCATTATTAGGACAATATTTGGTGTTGCCTTGCTTGCAGCAAAACTGCAATTTTTGAGGCTGGTAATAGTGAAAGGAGCGATGTCAGATAGGAGACTCTTTATGCCCTCCCATTACATTGTAAAACACATGCTGTCCCTAATTACGCTGCTGCTTTATAATTAGCTCATAAGGCAGCTTCTCATTTGCATTTTGGTAGTTACACAGCAGTGGCCTCACCGAAGTTTAAATTTGTTCTTGTCCAATTTTAAACTCTTTGAGCAATCAATTAGTGTAAATGAGAGGGCGAGTCTCTTGCTTAGAGTACATTTGGTTTAATACGCTGCGTGCAATTCCACGTTGGGTGCTTAGCTGCAGTGGGGCTGGATTTCTTAATTGCAGGCGGTAGCTTTGATGGTTTTGTGTCAATGTCAAGTTCGCTCCTTTCTCTCGTAAGTGTGGGATAGATTGGAAAGCAGAGGGACAAGGACAGCGTGATGCCAGTTTTCTTGCATTTGTGTCTCAGAAAAGACACGTTCTGCTGCTGAAGGGAAACACCTCAAACAGCACGGTCTGGCACAGAATGCCAGTTGTTAACAGAGTCCACTGGATAAACACTTGTTCTGAATTATTGCAGCTTACAGGATACAGGTCACTGTAGACATTTTAAATATCGTGTTATTTCATTTTAGGTTCAGAAATCTAGCTAGTTATTTTAAGAAGTAAGACAACAAAAAATCTACTTAAACCACCCATATCTTTCTTCACAGCTTAAGAATATACTGCAAATTAAAAATCCTGCTTTTACACGAACGTTCTATGGTGACACGCACTCCTACATGAGTCTGAACGCTTTGTTACCCCGTTAAAAGGTCTTGGTCCTTCGATGGCCTTTTCCAGTACCCTGGGGGTTAAGCGTATTTCAGAGGTGTTCTCCAGTGTGTGCAGTTTACGGTGCTAGTAAGAGCACATTCTTATCCTGGGACAGTTGGATCATGGGCTTATACTTAATTCCGCTTCAGTACCTTCAGTTATTTCAAGAACTAAAAAAAACTACAGCAAAATTTTAAGCCCTGAATCCTGAAACTTTAAGCCCTGAAATTTGCCTGGAAAGTGTGAATAATCAAGCCCGGCAGAAGGCAGAAGATAACTTGGCTGAAATTCCCATTCCACTGAGTCTGATGGCAAAATTTTACTGTTCTCAGTGGAGCCAGGCTTTTGTCCTTTGAAAAGATCAGCAGAGCCCTCTTACGCTGCCACAGGTGGAATCCTGTTACCCCACAAGCAGGAGTTTGTTACCTGTGTCAAATAACCCTCCTGGTCGTAGCAAGACGGTTCTGATGAGGTCAGCCTACCCCCCAACTGCCAGGTGCTTCTGCTGAGGCTCACGTGGATCAGTTACGCTATTACAGTCTTGCAGAAACGAACAGGAAATGGCCCTAAGCTCAAATTATTTGTTAACAAATCTGACTATCTGGTTATTGAAAGGCTTGGTTATTTAGATGTTTTTTTTCTTTCCCCAAAAAAGGGACAACTATACACTTCAGATTAATCCTAATTCAGGTCTTTGTAACGAAGATCATCTGTCGTATTTCACGTTTATTGGTCGGGTTGCTGGTCTGGCAGTCTACCACGGGAAGCTGTTGGATGGTGAGTTACTGCGCTGTATGCCTATGCTGCTGTTACTGGATTTGTATTAAATGAAACAAATCAATAATTCATATACTTCAGAGTGTAGTATTTCTGGAGACAAAGTCTGAGAGAAAGTAATGGACCTGGAACTGTTGCAAATTGCATTCCTGGTGTGAATGGTGATTCAAAAATGATAGCGTTTTGCTCAGCAAGTATGTGGCATGTAAAGTCTTGCTCCTTTCTCTGCTTGTGTTAAAACTCCAGGATCAGCACTGCTAAATAATCACTATCCATAAAGGAAAATCACTGAATTTATACCAGCCACTTCCATGCAAACCTGCAGCCAAAGCAGTTGCGTGGCCGTCAATTGCAGCACATTTTGATCTGTAAAATTATTACTGAATGATTTAATGAGAAAATATGATTTCTGCTGAACTCTGAAATGCCACAATAAGCAAGCAAGCAAACATTATAAACTGGCTGTGTTACATTTAGCGATAGCACAGCACACTGGAAGAGGCAGCTCGCTGTCCTGTTTTTCTAGTGCCTCCCCTGAAAGAAAAATGGCAATTTAAAGTGGATTAGAGTACCTTGAGCTCAATTCCCCATCTTTTGTGTCTTTCTACTGTTAATGTTACTGTGTTTAATGGCATAGGGTAGTTAATAGCCTAATTCCATATTTCCATAATTGAAAAAATTTTACTTTCGGTGCCTAAATAAAAAATGAGCCTGCTGTGTTAACATGAGCAGTTACAGCACTGGGACTTCCAGGAGGTTTCTTCCTCCACTAGGAAACGCCACCCTTGAGCTGTCATGCCTTTACCCAAGGTGAAAATGCAGAACAGTGGTGGTAACACTCTTCCCTCTCTTTTAGGCTTCTTCATCAGACCTTTTTACAAGATGATGCTGGGGAAACCAATAACTCTGAAAGACATGGAGTCAGTGGTAAGATAACATTTAAGCCATATCAGCATTAGTAACTATGTGTTTTTTCCTCTGGGGAAATCTGTAAGAGCTAACAATTCAGTGAACTGCATGGTGGAAAACACGAGGTCATAGCTGCAACAGCTCCAGAAAGATATGTACGGGCTTTGGGACAGCTGTTGCACTATCAATGCACTAGCAGTGGTGAGAGGGACAAGGGACAAGAAACACTAACAGGCCAGTAAGAAACACAACACAAGATGTCTGATTATTCTTTCGGATTTTCCACTGGGTCAGCTTCTCCCTGTTAGGAGCACCACCACCGAGCCCTGCAGCTTTCTTGTCATGCTGTGGAGTGGGAAGAGGGGCGTGCAAGGGCTTAGTTCTGACCTGGAAAACACGGGAAGTTGCCCGTGGTGCTGGAAGGGGAAAGGGTTGCCAAATGATAAACACTTCTCTCCAAAATACACTCAATGAATGCAGCCCACCTTATGCCCTTATATCTGTTTTGGTTTGTTCCCCGCGCTTCCTCTACTTTCACACCTTCAGCATTAATGGCAATCGAGTACTTTTGTGTTTAGCGCTCCCAGGGAGAAAAGCAAATTGTTTTACAAGTTAGGAATCTCTACCTTCATATTGTGAAATGAAAGACAACAGCGGACAGGGTCCTGCAGATGCCCAGTCTCGATGTGTAGCTAGGTAGGGTACCGCTGCTGGAACACAGCACGAGTTGGAACACACACTTCAGATATCTACGGTAGCTAAATACAAGTGGTTTCCATTAAGTTAGCTGGATGATGCTTGGTTTTGTCTTTTTAACCTTTGAGGTCTGTCCAGTTTTTCCACTGCTATGAGCTTTGGAGAACCTTGGAGCTGTTACTTTTCCCCTTTCTAACATCTTCCTCAGCCATTATACAGAACAGTTTACCTGGGTCAGACTGCTCCAGATTGCCTCTGTAGGGGCAGGACTTGGCTGTGAGCCTGGCCGCTCACATCCTGCACTTCAGCAGCAAAGTCATTGACTCACACACGCAGCACAGAGGCAAAATCACAGAAGATTAAATAGCTTGAGCTCAAGTGCAAGCTTAAAACCAAGATCATGAGGTACATATCCAGAAGGATCTTAAAAGGAATATCAGGTTCTTGTATTCCTACAAGCAGTTGGGAAGCCTCTTCCTCTTACTCTTAGCTCTGCCATAGCTGTCCTTGGTCTGGTCGAAAGTAGACTTGGTGTGAGAATAAAAAAACCGCGGTTTACTCTCTGCAACATTCCAGAGTGCTGTAGGGCTTCAGTTACTGATACAAACGCTGCTCGGTCTCCTCCAGCTCCTGCTATTTCGTAGTCGCCAGATTTTCAGTGGGTCATTCTTCTCCTGAAGCACACATGAGTAAATAACGTTTTAACTTCATTTTGAAATTAATTTTTTTGACTCTCTTGCTTGGAAGTGTTTAGTGACAGCTACACATACAGGTTTTTTTTCTTTCTTTGTTTCTTGGGTCAGTCCTTAGTTATGAACCTAAGACATGAGGAAGTTACAACCCTTCTAGGAAATCAGAGGGTTCTTTTACCAGCAAACTTCAAGGCTTTTAATACTAACAATGCAATTGTTATTGTATATTATCGGTGTAATGAAGTTGTATATAAATTGCATTGAAAAGAATGTAGTTTTAGCAATTTTCTAACCAATTATTTCACACCGCTATATACACATTTGCCAAATAGATATGCAGAGTCGATTTATTGCATTGTATAGTAACGCAATTACAAGTCAATTAAGAAAAGTTACATGAATCTAAAAATAGAGCATCTAAGAAAAATACATAGGAATAAAGGAATCCCCCTTACCCTGCTTTACAGTGGCTGTGCAAATAAAGGAGCTCTCGTCTCCCAGTCCCTTTGGAGTTCTGATCTGAGATGGTTTGATGTGTTAGTTAAACTATACATTTAATGTTCATATTTTCAAATTGTGTTTAATTCTAATGTGCTGCAGGATAGTGAATACTACAACTCTTTGAAGTGGATCCTGGAAAATGACCCTACAGAGTTGGATCTCATGTTTTGCATAGATGAGGAAAACTTTGGACAGGTATGTAAATGTTATCCCAAAAGTCCGTATTTCCTCACTGGTTGCTGCTAAAAAGGAACTAAATGCTGAGCAGTATTCCCCCGATGGGGGACGCCAAAGACGGAAGGATCTTCTTGTCCACGAGCAGTGTGGCATCTTTGTGAAAGGCAGGACTTGTAGCTGAGTAAAGCATGTGCAAGGAGGAGTAGTAAAGGTGTCCATCTCTGAAGGCAGTCTCAGCTTGGGACTTCACAGGTTGAAGAGGTTCTCAAAGGACAAAGTAAGTGGTAGGATTATAATCAGGGAAGTGCTTTGATTATGGTTTCTTCTATATAATGCAGGCAGATGAGGCAACAAAAGCAAGCATGCCTGTCCTAAGAAGGTTCACAATCTGTGGATAACCTTCTCCATTACACATGAAAGCTGTTAGAGACGTATTTAATAATTGAGAAGCGAGTAGCTGGGATATAATTCATCAGCTGAAGTTCTAACTCATTTTATCAGTGGAAGGTGTAAGAACAGCTTATGGCACGGTTCATCATGGATTTTTACAGAGAATCCTATTGAAACAAACGTCCGTATCGGTTTCTGGATGGAAATAGCTTGGGTGCAGATAAACGGCCTGTACATACGTATATGTGTTAAATTTAATTTGAGGACTTACAGGCAAATAAATCATGATTTTACTTACATGAGCTTAGAACTTACTTGCCTGCTGTGATTGGGGTTTTTATTTATTTGCAAGCTGTGGAGCTGAACCATTTTGTGATGCATGCACGTAAGTAATGACTGAAACATACTGATTTTGTACAATATTGGGACTTAATATTCCTACCTGTGTCTTTTAAATTAATTTGCTTATAGGCTTTTATGCCCTTTTTTAGTGTCTTCACTTCGTTTAACTCTTAGACCTCGATACCACTGGTGGTGTGGACCACAGTGCCTTTTTCAAAAGCTGACTTCAAAATTTCAAAACATATGCACACAGTGCACTGTCAAGAACATTCCGATCCACCTCTTGGTGCTTATCACTTTTTTCCTGAAGCAACATAAGTTTGTCAGTTACAGGGAAAATTAGGGAGAAAACTAACACTACAGGATGAAACGTTTTGGTAATACACCGGGTTGGTTGTTGGATTATCTTCTATTCTGTAATGATTTAGCTTCAAATTATTGATAGCCTTTCACTGCCAGCTTTCACTTCTGCTGGCAAAAGAAGTGCTTTCTGACTCCAACCATGAATCAACTTGCTTGGAGATACTTTCCGCTCTTCTCCCAGCTCTTTAATACCTCACGTAGCTACTCCTGGCATTGTCAGCAGGGCTGGCTTTTGTTTAGTTTCCAACAGACACATCTGATTCCAGAAGAGATGAATCTTTCAGGTGCCATTCTGCAGTAGGCCCGCACTGCGTAGGCACAAAGCAGATCGCTGCTGACGTGCGATGCGTAGCTGAAAAACGTTGCAGGCTGTGCGGGAGCGTTCATGCGGTCAGGGAGATGTCACACACTGCTGTGAACAGGAGCTGCAGCCTGAGCCTCCCTGGCTCGGTTCTTAGTTCGCCTTTTTATTAAACCTCTGCCCGTGTTGTTTCTGTATGTCATGGCTGCAAAGGAGTTAATGGCATTTATGAGTTGTCTTGAACATCCCATTTCACCACGTTCTTACAGTGTGTGAGGGGTTTGGAGAAGTTCCCTTCGTATAATTGTAAGAGTACATCAGACAGGCTTTGCCTCTTAAAGAAATTTATTGTGGGGACATGGAATAAAGGCACCAAAACCATCTGTCCTACTGTTCTTGACATGGCCGCTCACCTTCTTACCCCTGGAGTTTTTCTCGTAATACAGCGGGTGCCTGTGGATTAGAATCATAGGATCACTTTGGTTGGAAAAGACCTCTGAGATCATCAAGTCCAACCTTTAACCTAACCCTGCCATCCCACCACTAAACCCTGTTCCTAAGCACCTCATATATCCTTCTTTTAAATCCCTCCAGGGATGGGGACTCTACCACCTCCCTGGGCAGCCCCTTCCAGAGCCTGACAGCCCTTTCAGTGAAAGTTGTGGAGTTGTGGGTTGTGGAGCTTGTCATCTTTGTGGATGCAGGAATCCGCAGGCTGCGGCTGTGCAGGTGGTACGGCGCAGTGCTCTGATCATGCCTTGGCTCCAGTTGGAGGGACCCCTAATGAGTAACTGATTCCACGTGCTCAGTCAGTGCCCAGTTTATTAACAGCAATAACAGCTCTTGTTCTAGTTACCGTCATGTAAGTTCCAGGTGTTGAGCTGATACTCCAGCCTTCCCGTATCTCGGAAGGAGATGGCCGTTTGGCTGGCTCTGCAGCAGTAGAGATGAGTGAATGTGAAGTTCTCTTGGCTAACTTTTACACATCAGCTCCCCGAGTTAACAGACAAGTGCCAGTAGTAGTAGATATAATGATACTGCTTCCATCGTACTGCTGGTGATATGCAAAATTGGCAGGACGAATTTTATCAAAGAAAAGCCTGACTAAGCTGGGTAGTACAGGGACAGGACGTGCTGTAGTGAGGAGTTCACCTAGCTAGAGATGGAAACACCTTCCCAGTCCAAACGCCTATAGGACGCTTTATGGCGATGCAGTTATGGCCAGTGCTGCCTACACTGGCTTTTTGTGCATGTGCCGCGGGCCGTTGCCAGCACTGTGGGGACTCCTAGAAGTCAAGCGACCCTGACTCACTCTGGCGCTTGTTTTGCCTCAGCTACCGCTAAACTGATGAAACTTGATAGAAGTGCCCTTGGCAGCCCGAGCAGGAGATGCTGCTGCTTCCCCAGGGACATTGTGTAAGAGGGAGGGGTTTGCGTCGCTGTAAGCTTCTATGGGTATTTATACCTCATTTATCACCAAAACCTTCTCTGGAGTTAGAGAAAAACAAGAAACCTCTAACAAATCTCACGTTCTTACTACCCTTCCTTACTCAATAACTGAAGGTATGGTTTCGGCAGTTCTCACAAGTCTGTGAGCACCAAGAACCACAAAGTAGGTGTGCTCAGCACGTGAAGGATGGAGAGCTACCTTCAAAAAGCAGAGAAAGAAAAGGTCCATGTTTCTCCTAAGCTCTTAATGGCTCTGCGATGCTCTTTCTCATGTCTTAAAAAGAACGTGTCTTCTGGAGGGCAGGGAGAAGCAAGCACCAAGCAGCAGCTTTCTGCTTGTGCCGTCACGCCTGTGGCCTTCATAACTTTATCCCGTTTGGCTCTGACAGCATAGCAAGCCTTCTCCTTGTTAGTCCTGGGCTGTCTTCCCTGGTCTCTATGGAGTGAACAAGCTCCTGTTTCAGAGGGGCGTCAGTCCCCTGTCCATCTCTTGTCCCCGATGGTGCAGCCACCTTCATTCCCCTGCGCAGCAGGAGGGGCGTTTATCCAGGTAGACCTGTCGTACTCTTTTTCTCCTTCTGGAGACGTTCAGTGTTGATCCAGTCCTGAAAGAGCTTTCCAGGCTCCTCTTTTCACAGCTCCATTAATTAGCTAATGGATTTACTGTCTTGCTGTTACTCTGGAGCACAGCATCTGATGTAATGATCAAAGATTAGTAACAGCTTTCAAAACAGGCTTGGCTGAACGTGGGTGCACAGAGTCTCGTCGTGGTTGCTTCCACTGGAGCCATGGGTTTGAAGGGATGGAACAAGTTGGCTGGAACAGAGCGATGGCTTAGAAGAAAGAAAATACCCGGCTTTCCTTCCCTCCTACCCAAGCACACGGGAAATAAACCCCGTCTGGTGCCTGTGCTGCCCTGAACACCGGGCTCTGCAGTCAGAAAAACACTGCTTGGCGGCTGCGGCGCCGGAGCGCGTGGTTTGGTACAGCTTAGCAGGGGCAGCTCTGTGAAAGCTGCCAACGTCCCGCTTCCCCGGTGCCTACCCAGCACCAGTCCTGTGAATCCCCACGGATAAATCACTTTCTCCAGAAACAAATGTTGCTTGGACTTGCTGTAGTTCTTTGTGAACTGTAATGAATTTGGTTTGCGCTCCATGGTGATGCCATCCTTAGCAAATTTGTGCTAAACCATTTCTTACTCTGCTTTTCTACTTCACATTTTTGGCCTTTTAATGAAACAGTTTCTCTGTGCATTTTAAGTAATCATTTTTTTCCAAGCATTCTGAAAAATCAGAAGGCATCTCTCTACCCTTACTAAAATGCAATATAGGTTTTCTGTACCCAAAGGGACCTGCTGGTCAGGACTAAAAGTTTGCTCTTGAATGGTTTGCTCACCTGCTAATGACAATAATTCATTCTTCTAGGTGATCAGATGAGAATTTGTTCCTAACGATGCCACCTTTAAATGTGGAATGGTTTGATGTCTTGTTAGCTGTTATGGCCTAATAATTACCTGATGCTACCTGTAAAATGCTGCTCAGGGAGAGTGGATTTTGTGAGAAACGTGTCCTGAAATAATGTCATGTTGTGTTTGCATTTTTTTCTTTCAAAATACAGACGTACCAGGTTGACCTGAAGCCCAATGGGTCAGAGATCATGGTAACAAATGAAAACAAAAGGGAATACATTGAGTAAGTACCCGTTTATGGCATTTACCCTGAGCGGGCGGGAAGCACGGCTGCGCTCGCCTTCGCCTGCCGCAGGGCTGGGGGGCGGCTCTGCCTGCTCCAGCTCCGAAGCAGGCCTGAGGTGCCACCCTGGGATTTACAGCCCTCCCTGGTGAACTGCTGGGCCGCAGATCGAGCGCCGATCTGAGTGCCAACCTGGATCTGGAAAAGGAATGAAAATAGGACGTCTGTGTAGTTTATTGAGTCCGTGTTTGCTTGCCAGCGTGGGCTTCGTTCAAGGAGGAACTCAGGAACTCTGTAAATGCTTGGGCGTTCCTCCCAGAGGAGCCCCTTGCACTTGCTCGTTAGGCTGATTGGCAGTGTTGCCGTAGAGTGCCTTGGCCATAGTGGTGGAACAGGAAGAGATGCCTGGGGGCAGGGCTGGTGCTGTTGCTGGGTTACTGTTATTGGCACTGTCCGCTCTAGTTTTTCAGGGATGTCGTCTTTCAGTTTTCAGATGCAAAATATTAGACATTACAGACTTCTTTGATCTCCATCACCTCAATACAGTGCAGAAACAAAAAGCTTTGAAAGTGTGTGGGCCAACATTCAGAGCTGAGTTAGGTTTACATCTAGGTGATTCCTCTGTGGCCACTCACAGTGTTTTTATAACTTTAGAGTCAATGCTTGCGTGCTCTCCTTTGGAAATGATTAATGCAGCTTAAAATTGATCAAGTATTTCCCCCCAGAATTCCATTGGGATAGAACTGTTCTGGTTGTTACACTTAAAACAAAACAAACCAACCCCAAACCACCAAACTGCCAGGTGTAGTCAGAAAATGTGATTTTATTTTTCTTCTGTATCGTAACATCCCGATGTTGAATCCTCACACATATGTAGTGCTCAGGATATCGGGTAGATGATGAAGAATCAGTGTGTAATTAGAAGTTTGCATTATTTTATTATTTAATGTTTATTGCAGAAACAAAGGAAAAGAGATAAACTGACTAAATAGCTGCTAATTAAAAAGCAAGGTTATTTGTTTAAGCATTATGAGAAAATCAGCCTAGGAATTGTCTAGTAACTGTCAAGTGAACAGGATCCAGTGCTGTAAGGCCGCCTCTGGAATTGAGTTTATGTGGCATTGGCTGATAGAAGAACAAAAACAGAGTAAATTAAGTGCTTGGTTTTCCTGAAGTCCCCCTGTAGGAAACGTGCTTCTCCCAAGTGTGGCTCAAGGCACCCAAGTTAAAACGAGCCCGAAAGTGCCGCCCCGCGTGGCCGCTGCCCCCTGTCCTTCCCCGCCAGCTGCACAGGCCAGGCCCACGATGTCAGCACCAGCGCTGCCGTCGAGGATTGGCCAAACCTCATCAGGCCGCTCGCATTTAATCGTAAGCTTCCCCCGTGCTGCTGCCTACCAGAGTGTAAAGTAACAACTTTGACTGTATGTGCTGGCATTTTTAATTGGTGCCTCTTCAAAGGGGAGACAACATTGTAATTGCTCTATGCATGCAAATTAGGGACGGAATGTTCTTCGGTAGGGAAGCACTTGGGTTTCTGAAGCGTTCCTCTAGAAGCCGAGAGGCACTGGTGCCGTGGGTTGGCACTGACACGCGAGCCCTTTCCTTTGAGACACCGCAGGGTTTATGCCTCTCTGTTCCCTGACAGGCTCTTGTACGTAACTGCCTCTGTCCGCACGTTTTGTAGACTTGGTTGGGAGTTGTTAATTACTCAGAGCTCTGGAAGAGTGAAACCTCTGGGTGCCTAATACTAGCAGTAAATACATCAGCCGGAGCCCGGATTACGGCCTCATTTAGGAAGAAAGCATCGTCAAGAACTTGCAGGCTGTTCAGCCCAGAGGGAAGCCCTTTTGCCGGCTTCATCCTTGAACCAATCTCCATAGTGACAAAACAGTTGATGGCGTGGCGTCTGATAGCGTTGCCTCAAACATTCTTGGTGATGTAGAAAAGCCGTAGCTATAAAACACGGAGGGGTGTGTGCAGAGTTTGTGTTGCCTGCTAAAGTGAAAGTGTTTGCACTGTAACTTGGTCAGAGTCGCGGATCCAGCATTTTGATCGTTCACACAAGAGAAACTTGAACTCTTGATACGAAACTCCTTAAAGCGGGGGGCGGCTGGGAGGCGGCTGAAGTTGTACGTGAGAAACGGGAACCGTTGGGCTCTGCAGCTTTCTAATGCGTGTGTTTGTGTTTCTGTTTACCCACCCTAGCCTGGTCATCCAGTGGAGGTTTGTAAACAGAGTTCAAAAGCAAATGAACGCTTTTTTGGAGGTAAGGTTCTTTAGCTGCTTTTTTTTCTCCCCCAAATAATTTTTTTTTTCCTAATGAAGATTTCTTAGAGCTCAGCGCCTGCGTGAAGGGAGTGGGGGCCGTGCCTAACCTCTCGCTTCTGGAACGCTTAGGGCTTACCGTTTCAGTTTCACCTTGCACAACAACCGATAATCCTTCCCTTAGGAGAATCAGGTCTTCTCTTTCAAACTTAAATTATTTGAGCTAGAAATAGAGTGATTAATTTTTTAAATCATACTTCTGGTTTTTAATCATCCTTCAGCACCTGTGTATTTCATTTTCTAAACCCTTCGCCGTCCTCTGTTGTTTGCTTAGGTTCCCTGAAGCCTAAGATCCTGTTAGGCAAAAACGTACTTTTATGTGGTAGGAGAACTTAAGCCTTGCTTCGCTTTCTTCTAGGGCTTCACAGAACTTCTCCCTATTGATCTGATTAAAATTTTTGATGAAAATGAACTAGAGGTGAGTTTGTTTAATTGACGTCCAGAGACACCAGATCAGTAATGCTCATCACAAAGCGATGCCTTATGTTCTAGGCTCGTCACTCATCGCTTACTCATCGTAAGTGAATTTGCAGACAAAGGTGCTTTGCTTATAGTGGGAAATGACATTTTTCTCCCTAATTAATGAATCCACTGATCGCATAAAAGCACAACAATTTGTAATGATTCGGCGCGGTGGTTGCGTATGTGCATATAAAAGCATGTGGTAGCTGAGTGCCTGAATGCCGCTGTGCCTCAGCCCGCCATAGCTCGAGCCGAGCGCCTTCAGGGATGCCGTCAGCCGAAGGGCACGTACGGCACGGGGCAGCGTTCCTCCCGTGAAAGGAAAAGCTCTCCGAGAATCCTCCTTTGCGCTTGCATCGGTATTCGCACTGCTTAGCGGTTCGGGAGGTCGGGCAGCCGAGGGAAGGTGTCGCCTTGCTTTTCTGACGCGCGCGCAGGGTCGCTCGGTCCCGGCCCCACGTAACTCCCTGCCGTTTATTCCCGTGCAGTTACTGATGTGTGGCCTTGGCGATGTTGATGTTAACGACTGGAGACAACACACCATCTACAAAAACGGTTACTGCCCAAACCATCCCGTTATCCAGTGGTTCTGGAAGGTAATACTGTTCGCTGCGTTCAGCTTCTCTGACTGTTCCTAAAAGTGAAAGTTCCTGTATTGTTTTGTGGTGGCCATTATCAAATCTTTTTTCTACATGAGAACTGCTGAGGAACGCATCTGGGGGGGGGGGGAAACGACAGCCACGCGCTCGTTAGAGCCTGCACTGGAGACAGACCCTACTACTGAAATAGTTTCCCATAATAGCTTCAAATTTTTCAAAGGGCTGCCTGATTTTCCTAAAAATACCAGAAGCTTACAGCTTCGTGTATGCGCTTCAGGCTTTGGTGGTGGGGTTCTTGTACCATTTCCCTGACCGTGGGTGGCACCCGCGGAGACCTTGTGCCAGCCCCAGCGGTGCTGTGGTCCCAGAAGGCTCCGAGGTCCTGCTGTAGCCCAACACCAACCTGATTTTCTGTGCTCCTCTGTCATCTCTGGTCCCCCTCCGGGAGTGCACCATCGCAGCGCGCCCGCTGAGCCCCGGGCAGGCGCGGTCACTGGCCCCACCGAGCCCCAGCCACCCCAGGCGGGCAAAGAGCGCTTGGGGCTCCCAGCCGCCGCCAGAGCAGCGTCTCCTTGCTGCGGCCCAGCGACGGCTGGGAAGGCCGCTCCGTATTTAATCAGAGAAAACCCGGTTTGTGACCTGCATCGCCTCTTTCAGAGCTGTGTCTGTTACAGTCTGATACCGGTAACTTGCTCAGGTTTGGGTTTGGTTTCTAACGGGGGTATCAGCAGCTGTGAGAGGACAGTGACTGCATGTTTGTTTGTCAACAGGCCGTCCTACTGATGGATGCCGAAAAGCGGATTCGATTGCTGCAGTTTGTTACTGGGACGTCACGCGTGCCTATGAATGGATTTGCTGAACTTTATGGTGAGTTCCCCTTCCCCTGCCAGCAGATCACGCTCACCTCTAGGACGGCCGTGCCGACTGCTTCTGAACACGGGCGGGAAAATCTGGGCACGACTGAAATTCAGTCCTAGCCAACCTTTGATCCCTCGTGAGAGTTCTCCTTCCCGATGCCAAGAGCACGGGAGAATTGGGGGGGGCAGTGAAAAGGAGTGAAGTTCTGTACGCCATGGGCGTTAGGGAGGCGCTCTCCTGGCTCCCAACAGGAATAACATTTATGTCGTATGAAGAAGAGGAGAACACACGTTTAACCACGCACTTTAATTTCTCTATGCTAATGTCCAAGCTTACAACTTGTGCATTATACCCACCCTCCACAAAGGTAGTCAGATAAACTTAGCGAGCTGACGGGACCTGGAAATAAATAACCAGTGTCCTAGTTCCTTTGATGTAGTTTTAATTAAGAGAGTTTGTACCACGTGTTTTGCACCAGTTGAAAAATCTAACCTACACTTTATGCAAATGTTTAATTTTTAAAATAATATCTGGGTCGTTGCTGTAAGTGCCCAGCAATTTATATTTCACTATTTTCTTTTTCAACCAGGTTCAAACGGTCCTCAGCTGTTTACAATAGAGCAATGGGGAAGTCCCGATAAACTGCCCAGAGCTCACACGTGGTAAGTCGTGACCGCACCAAATGGTGCGGCTTGTCTGGATGGTTACGCTGCCAGGAAGGGGGGAACGGGTGACTCCGCTTGCCTCCAGCACAGATTAGCTCTGGGTCACACGGGGTGCTCTGAAACCGCGCGCGTGTGGCTGTAGGTTTGTATTTAGGTGAGGCACAGAACAGTCGGGGTTCGTGTCTGCTGAGCCCACCAGACACAGCCGCAGGGGCCAGCAGGGCTCCACCCTGGCCCCGGGCCATCGCTTCCTGCAGTCTCCAAGCCAGCCTGGCTTTGCCCGCCGATGGACGTGGGGAAGGCTGCGTTAGCAGAGTGAGGGGGTGTAGGCGTTCTGCAATACACACAGGTAAATTAATACAAAATAAACCCTTCCCATCACAGCCTTTCTGCTGAAGACTGCTATTTCAGTCCAACTGACCCTTTCAGCTCAGGACTTTATTTCTAGTAACTGCCTGCATGTTAAAATGTCTGTTAGAAGAGAAAGCTTTTTTCCTGTCAAAACTGGGGGGGTGGGAGAAATAGCAAGAGGAATTGTATCTTCCATGAATGTTACAACACAGGCTCTGTTCTTCCCTGTTCTGGCAGTCTGAAGGCTTTGAAAAATACAGGATAGGCCACAAACTGTCCGAGAGAGAGGCCGTTGGAAGGGTAACAGGGGTTTAACAGGGCACGCTGGAAGGAGAAATCGTGCCTCACCTTGAAAAGCTCATGCTATTCACTGCTCGCTTTTACATGGCTTAGAAACTTCATCACCTCCTCCTCTTTCCTCCTGGAGAATTCAGAAATTGAAGGATGTCCCTGAGGTGGAGAAGCTGTTAGCTAACATGTGAGGCTATCGTCCGGCTGACTTGACTTAATCCCGATGCAGAGAGTTTGCCGATGTTGAAAGCAGGCAGCACCAGTCTGTCTCGTGCTGTTGCATATCAAGAGTAAGGCTCCTTAGGAAAGATCATTTTTAGCACATTAGTACAGGAGTAGTGATCTTACCATTAAAATAATCATTCTATAGAATAAGAGTTTTGTTAAAAAAACCCAAACCACCACCAACAACACAACCCCAAACATGCTCCGGAGTGACCCCGTCCTCTGGACATTTTGGTTATCTGCTGGCGTTTTACAGGACCTTTTCAAGACCTTTTCTGGGTGTTTCTTCCTCTTCCTTTCCCCCAGAGCGTAGAGAGCCTGTCCTGTAGATTCACAACATCTTTGCTGAGCCTTAGGACACCAGTCCTTGATAAAGATGAAATGGTTTTGATCAGCTAAAGGCAGGGGTGTGTGTGGGGGGGTGTCTGCTGGGTTTTTTTCCCTTTCCTAAGTGGCTTTAACAAATTCCCCCTTCCAGCTCTGAAGAGGAAGGCGCACGCAGTTACTGCTGAGCACTCCCCTTGTTAGGCGGGGCTGGTGTCGGGAGCCGGCTCGGGGAACACCAAGCCCTGGTCAGGTTTGCGCAGGACACTCTGGCGGTGCCGCCTTTGGACAAGGAGCTGTAGCCTCTCTCCCAGTTATTGAGCGTTTTCCGTTCCCTGAAGGTTAGGTGTATTTTTCAATGGGTTCTGAAACGATCCTTTTCCTTCTGATTTCCAGCTTTAATCGCCTAGACTTACCTCTGTATGAATCTTTTGAAGATTTGCGAGAGAAGCTACTTATGGCAGTTGAAAACGCGCAAGGATTTGAAGGCGTGGATTAGCACGTCGGCCTCTCCCCCTTCGCGCGAGCCCTGCTTGCACGCCTGCGTTTCCCAAGGGACTCGGAGTGACTACGGCGGCGCAGCTGCACGGCGTGGGTCGACGGAGTGAGCCCCTCAGCTGCCCGGACCCAGAGGGTTGAACTGTAACCTGTGGGTGGCTTTGCCGACCCTCCCACAGCAATTACCAACTGCTTAACATGAA
>NW_009259496.1:299092-300985 GCF_000687185.1 Egretta garzetta | reverse complement strand
CAGCAGGACTTACTCTATTTATGTTGTGCCTCTGTAGGCAAAGCTATTAATAAATATTTTACATAATTTCTAATGACAATGAATGGAATTAATCATTTTCCAGGTATAGTATTACAACTCATGTTTACTTTTTAATTGATTTAGCCATTTTCCGATTTTATTTCCTTACAATTAAATATCATATACTTGGACAAATGAGCATTTTTCTTAATTTCATACCAGACTTGATGCCAGTGTCATGTGTGCAAAGCACATTTTGAGCCTTGTGTTCCCGAAAGCAGGAGAAAGCCGTGCTGGAAGTTTTCTCTACACGGGCTGTGTATATCGCGAGCAACCCTTTCCCCTGAGCACACAAGTACTTTGCTGTGTCCAGAAGTACGGACTGGATGTTGCATTTTTGTATAAATATTAGAATAGTTACGAGTCAAGGGAGCATCGTAACATAGCATGCCAAATCTCATGTCCAGTAAAGAAATGGCCTCAGTACTGCTAATATTTACATGTACTATACTGCATTCTGGGGTAGGGTTGGCATTAATCGTTTTAGGAAAATCTGCTTAACCCTGTCATGACCTTTGTGTAGTGGTTCTTTTGTTATCCTTCCCTCCCGACTGTTTGCAGCGGAGGCGTCCGACTGAAGCCTGGCACTGTGGGATTGGGCACGCTGGCAAACAGGTCTGTTCTGTCTCCTCTTTGTATGCATTTGCTAATGGTATCTAAATGGCAACGGGGGTTGTTTGTTTCTGACTGCACCGACTCTAAAGGCACTTTATGTAACACACGGGAGTCATATCTGGGTTTATCAGACATTAATGTGATTCTGTTCCTTCTCACTGCACATGTCTTTTGGTGCAATATCTATCAGTTGTGGATTTGGCTGCTGCTGCTGTATAAAAGAGAAAACAGACAGCTGTAGGGCTGAGCCCGCAGACGCGCGGCTCAGCAGTCGGTTTTGTGGTTTATTTTTTACTTAATCACAAAGATCTATTTAATATACACTGCTATCTAATCAATTTTGTTACCTATGACATGTTGCATGCTTAAACGATAATGTCTGAGTTGCATCTCTTTTGTGACAGATTAAAAGTGAGATTTGTATTTGATCCACCGCAGTGAAATGGTTACAGCCCTCCTGGAGTCGGCCCAAGGGCGCGGCTTCAGCACCTTAGTGTTCAGGTTTGGAAGTTTCACCCACGCACTCACCTGTGTACAGGCTTTCCCCCCCGAGAACCCATTTGATGCTGATAAAGCAAGATGACATCACGTGCCAAAACAAAATTTCACCTCTTTGCCAACAGCTTTTTTTTTAGCCCTGCCCTTACCTGCTCCCGACGCCCGCTGGCAGGGGCCAGCCGCACTGCGGAAACGCTAACGTCGTAACGCTGCTGCTGGAGAAGTAACATTGGGCGAAGGGCCGCGGGCTAGCACGCGCGAGGGAGGCCGCTCTGTTCCTGGGACGTGGGCTAAGATTCGTTCTCTGTTCGGGAAGTTTCCTGGCCTTTTACATTTGATGAGTGAGCTTGAACAGGAGAAACGACTGCGTCCGCATAGAGAAACACTGTGCTGAGCCTTACCGCGGGAAGGACCTGGGGAAGGTGAGGAAGATGAGGTAGATTCAGGTTTTTCCAGCGCCCTTCGGTCTGTTGAGCACAGCGGGCTACAACATGGCCTCCCTTGAGGGAAGCATCCTACTCCAAAATTTGTTTCTTTTCTGTCTTACCCTGAGGATTTTGGTGTGCTTGGAGGCTCTGTTCATGGCCAGTGCCTTGTGCCCAGCTCCTGAGGCTTTTCTGGGTGTGCAGCTGCAAGGCCAGCTCGTGTGGCGCCGAGGGCTGTGACCCGGCAGTAGCACGGCTGAGGCGGAAGCAGAGGTCGGGCTGTGTTTAAGGGGGT
>NW_009259496.1:294725-299061 GCF_000687185.1 Egretta garzetta | reverse complement strand
CCCCTCAACTTCTAACACACATTTACTAATAGTACCCACATCAAAGCCCTTTCCGCGCTCTGGAATTACATGGTGACGTTGGCCTAGAAGGGAAACTCTTGTTTGAATTTTATTTTCTAAAGGAAATTTAGGCTGGCTTAGCTTAACATCTTTTCAGATCCACAGCTCACAAACTGACAGACAGTCCAGAAGTATTCACTACCTATTGAAACAGTGAGGCGCATTCCACTGCATGAATCATAATTAGTGTGCGTTTGGGCTGGTGGGGTTTAATTTTTAGGAAACAGCTTAATACTAAAAGAACACGGCCGACTCCCCCAGGGGATGCCTTGGCGTGGCAGCTCCGAGTGCAGCACCCACGGAGACTGTGCCCAGCTCAGGCCCAGCAGGCCGTGCCCTGGCACACTTGTACAGCTGACGCTAAAATTTGTGCTACTTTGGCTTTCTTGCGATTAGCGCAAACAGCTAAATAAGTGCGTGCTGTTTGTGCTTCGCGTGCCCTCGACGCTGCAGCCACAGCTCTCGCCTGCGTTGCAAACCTGCCGCGGCTGTAAGAGCCACCGCAGGAGCACGCAGAGCTGTCCACTATTCCAAAAGGTTCAAGTCGGCTACTTCTTTTGGGTTACTAAAAGGTAATCATAAAGGTGGTACCTAAACCATTACTTGTTTGCTCTGAAGGAGCCTAGAAGTAAATAATTCATAAAAATTGTAGTCACAGCACAGAGCACGGGGTCTGCAGCCGCTGGCTCCTGCTCCCATCGCAGCTCTGTGCCCCGTAAGGGTGCAGCTGATGTACACCTCACTGAGCGCACACCTTGCTGCTGGAAACTGCTGCTTTTCAGCCTTTGCTCCTAAAGTAACCAGAGAAAACACAAACAACCCACAGCGCAGCCACCGAGCCACCGCTGTTACCACAAGATTTCTCTTACCTCGGTCTCGCTCACGCTGACCGCCCCTCTGAATTCTGAGGGAAGGGAGTGCGCGTGCTGTGCTGGCGCGGCGCGCGTGCAGGGGGTGCTGCTGCCGGTGCGAGCCACGCGCCCACGGCGGCTGTCGTCTGGCGAAGCGCTTCACATGACACCAGCGGGCCAGGAATGGTGAAGAGCAGGGCGCTGGGGACGGAAGCGGGGCAGTTAGGTCACACTGCTAAGAGTTAAAAAGAAGCGATCACACCCATGTGAGTGCAAGGGCTAATTATCAGTGGGTATAGCAGAAAGAAAGGTGGATTACCAGATTGGACACTTTAAAACGTACATTAATTTTCTTACCTTGTTAATACAAAGCTTGCTGTTGTAATTTTATGTACAAAAGGAAAGGAAAACCCCCTACAGTCTTCACCCATCGGTTACGATGTTGCACGAAGAATTAATGCCTATTTGAAATGCACAGGAACCGTAGGGACCTGGACTCTAACCCTGTTACCCTTGGGCGCCCGTCAGGCCTGGCACCTGCGCCTGGGACCCTGACAGACGCCATCGGCCCAAACCCCGCCCGGTCCTACGGCAGCCGATGCACCACGGCACCCCTCCCTTCGTCCCCATTTACCCTCCACTTACATGGTGGGGGTTTCCTTACCTGGGGTTTTCCTTACCTGTGTTATTTTCACACAGACCTCGGGTTTTTGTTCTTAATTTTTTCCTGTGTAGCTGTAACAACACACAGAGCCCGCGTGGCGTTCTGTACTCCCCTGCGTGCTGCCGGATTTCAGGCGTCGCATCCGTCGCCACGGCAGCTGTGTCACAGCAGCGGGTAGGCTGCGAGTCTCAACACCCACACGGGAAACTCCAGAAAACGATGGGGCCATGTTCTCTGTGTGTGAACATAAATTTTAAATCAAATTTAAAACTGAGGTTATTAGTATTTCCAAACATGCAAAAGCATCAAACATTCCAGCTTGAATGCGCAGTGTTTGAGAATTGTTTTCTGTAGGATCACCTCACACTAGAAGGTATTCAAAATTGTGCTGAACTACCTGACAACTGATTTTAAAAGCACTACTTACTTATAAATAATGCTGATTTTCACAATACAGCTTTAACCGGTGGTTGGATTCGATGCACTGCGGGGAAAGGATTTGTTGTGGACAAGGCATTTTTTCCGGTTATTTTCTGAGGAGCAGTGAAAGCGTCGTTTGTTTTACTGACAGCAAAAGCTCAATGTGACAAAACGAAGTTGTTGTAATGAAACAATGCAACTTAATTAAATATTTAATAAAGAATTATGGGAGCTACAGCATTTTATACTTCAAATATATTTTTTGTCTAACTGAAGCTTTGTTTTGTTTTGTTAAAAACCCTCGCCTGAAGGTCACTGTTTGCAGGGAGCTTTCACAGCCTGGGACGTGCTTGGGAGAGCCAAGCTGCGCTCACACCCATACCCAATTTATTTTTAAGCGATTAAACACACCATCCACACATTCCAGCTTCTGTAGAAGTGGTTCCCAACTTTCTCCCCGCGATCCTCACTGCACGCACGAAGCCGTAACGCGTGCGATGTTCAGCGGCTGCTGGCCACTGCTGCACTGCGCGGCTCGAGGTCGCCTCCCCCACAGGGTACAAGGTTAGCGATTACGCAGCATTCGCTAAAGAGGGGTCATGCCATAAAACACAAAACCTGCACCTCTCCCAGCATCTTACCGGTATCTCCCCGCTCCGTCACCATTTCCAACATGAGAACTGTCACACTCCACCAGAGGTCCGTGGGCCGTTCTGTTCCTGAATTGGCCGTGAAGCTCTATCCTGAATTACCGTACAGAGCAGCACACTTACAAACTTCTCCTGTTTAAGCCATACCTGAAATAAGCAGGAACATTCTATCATTTTTATTGCAGATGTTCTACGCTGCATTTGAATTTGAATTTGCTGCAGCCGCAGCAACGCACGCGCTGCAAACGCCACCCCCTGCTCGCCACAAACTCGGCAAAGCCCAGGGTAACGACGCAGGGGTCGGCGTGGGTCAATTTGTTCTGATTTCAAGTGTTAAAATCCCGATGGTGTAGTACTAAGAACAGCAATGGAACTAATGTTGCCTTGTCTGTTCATCAGTGTGAACGCCTAAGGAACACAAGATAAAAGCCACCAACAGACACCCCCTAAGAAACCCCAAACCTAACAAAAAAAACCACCCCCCCACACACCCCCACAAGTCCTTTCTGACTTAGGAGCCCACTTCAGGAGTACAGTGGTCCTCCCCAGCTGGCCTCCGTGCTTAAGAGAGCTGCCAATGGACTAAATTCCCTGTTAGGCTCAAATACGGAGTCGGCACGTGACGAGTTACCTGCTGGCTTTTTCGCCCAGCACGCAGCAGCGCCTGCCTGCAGCACTGATCTGACTGGCACCACCACCCATCAAGGGTCACAGCACGCTCTTGCAGCGAACTTCAGCTGCAGTTTGCTGAACAAAAAGAAAAAAGGAAGAAAGAAAAAAAGGCACAACACCACCCCTCCCCCCCCCCGCCCCCCCCTCAAGCAAGCGTCCAGGAGTCCCGGACCTGCACAAGACCAAGGGCAGCCAAGGCAGAAACAGGAAACTGCACAGGAGCCAGAAACACCGCCTGCCACCTGAAACACCACGCAGCTTCCCACCCCATGCGAATTCCCGTTCCGAGCAAGTCACTAGGAGCTCACTAGAGCTGCCGTGTGACTTCCTAAGGACACCGAGCCCCTACAGCCCTCGGCCTGTTAAGCTTTGCAACCCAGTTACCTTGTGCACGTCCGTGCTGTTGCGGCACTTCGCCTCACCTTGCGTCATTAATTAATGCCCCAGGCTCTTTCCTGTTCCGCTGTACCAACACCACAGAGCAGCAACTCATTTGCTTTGTCTAAGCTTTATCTAAGGAGAAGCCTGTCTGCATCTTCCTCCCTTGGGCGCTGGTTTCCGAAAGGGCTGCCCACCTCCTCCCCGTTCTTCCCCCAAGCTAGAGCAGCCAGGCGACGCGCTCCAAAGTCAATGCTATGAGCTAATGCTGCAGCCCCCTTGCACTGGAACTAACGCAGCTGGATTGTCCATGTGCCCCTTGGAGCAAACCTTCCTGAAGTGACAAACTCCGTCTAAGGCGAAAGCTTACAGTTAACCAGCCCTCTGTACAACAAGAGCCTACAACCCAACCAAACCCACCTCCACACACACCTCTCCCGGCGATACCCACGCATGTACTAACGTTTTGACACAGTTATGTCCAGCAGGCTTCCAAAAAACCCCAGAAACCCCCAAACCAAACAACACAGCAATTCCAGTTGTGTTTCTAATTGGCAATGAACAATTGTCGTGGTTTAACCCGGCTGGCAACTCAGCACCACGCAGCCGCTCGCTCACTCCCCCCCCTCCCTCAGTGGGAT
>NW_009259496.1:292702-294635 GCF_000687185.1 Egretta garzetta | reverse complement strand
GCCCGTGGCCCAGCCCCCCCCAGGCCGCGATCCCCCCCCCCGAGCCGCGATCACACAGCCCGAGCTGCGACCACTCTGCCCATGACCGACCGAACCGAACGACCGACCGAACGAACTAACCCCCCCGAGCATGACGTTATATGGTATGGAATAGCTCTTTGGTCAGTTTGGGCTAGCTGTGCTAGCTGTGCTGTACTCCCAGCTTGTTATGCACCTGGCTGAGCAGGAGAAGCTCAAAAAGTCCTTGAGTAGTCTGAGCACTGCTTGGCAACAGCTGAAAACATCAGTGTGTTATCAACATTCTTCTGGTACTAAATCCAAAACACAGCACTATGCTAGCTACTATGAAGAAAATTAGCTCTATCCCAGCCGAAACCAGGACAACAATAAACCCTGGCAGGGTTCTAAGCTGTTAAAGCCTGTCTGTGCAAATCCCTGCTACGTGCAGTCTGCGTATGGCTGGCAAGATTTCATTGCCCTTGAGAAAGGGGTGGGCAAACAGAAACCCCCACACTCAGCGTACTCAACCCCCGCTCGTACCTGTGTATCACCACTCCGGCAGCCGCCCACAGGAGACGCTGCAGTTTCTGCATTAGCATTGGCCCATACCCCCCACTCAAAGCCAACCCCTTCTCTGCTCCAGCAATCTCCACTCTCTTAAATCCAACCGAACGACAAGCCCAATCCCACGCTTTTCTTTCACGCCAAGGCTGACTCTACATAAACCCCACCATCGTTCACATTCCTACACAACACTGTCGTGAGACCGGCACCCAGGGTTTGCTACGGCAACCCAACAGGGAACGCTCCCGTTTCAGACATCTTCAAGGCAAGGATCACAAAGATAAATAAGCTCTTAATGATTACCATTGATTACCTTCCCCAGCTTTTGACTGGGAGCCTTGTTGAAATTCAATTTTTTTCCTGCTCAAATGCATCCACTATTTCCACCCAACATTTTCTGCCGTATGCTGTGTGTGTTTCATTACCTCGACAGATCACTCTGAAGTTTAAAGCGCAATACAATACAACCTCAAGGTGTATTCACTACAAACATCTATCACCTTTTACCCTGTCACATCTCAACCTCATTACTACAAGTTTTTTTACTTTCTATTTCAGTGCATTTTCCTCTCTGATAATTCTCCATCAGTAGCATATTCAATGCAACCACTTCAAAGAAGTTTTATGCCTGTAGCTCATTTCTTCACATTCAAATAATTCCACAGTGTTTTTTCCAATAACCTAGAACCCCTACCATTTCCAGCAAGTGACACGATGAAAGCAAAGAGGGAGGCAATAGCCACCTAGCTGGGTTTTCCACTGGCTAAGTCCAGATCCACCAAGACATGCAGGCATCGAGCTCTCACCGAGATCCGATGGGTGCCACCACTGGAGCAGGAGACACACGTGGTGGGTTTGCAGGTCTGAACATTCAAGAAGCCGAAGACTTTGCAAAGCAGTTACTGGATGATGTATGGTGGCTGTCCAGTCAATTGCCATTGACTTTGTTGAAGCCAAGGAAGCCTGACTTCCAAGTTAGGTCCCAGAAATGGGACGCCAAGAATATAAAATCAGCACTATTATATATCCACAGGGAGAACAATCAGGTTAACCATGCAACTTCACATTTAATTTTTGCCTAGCCTTTAGATGCTTGGGCCTGATAAAATTGAAATGATCCTTTGGTCCAAGGAGGCGATTCTCCCCCTCTGCTCTCATGAGACCCCACCTGGAGCTCTGCGTCCAGCTCAGGGGTCCCCAGCCCAAGACAGACATGGACCTGTTAGAGCGGGTCCAGAGGAGGCCACGAGAATGATCCGAGGGCTGGAACGCCTCTCCAGTGAAGAAAGGCTGAGGGAGTTGGGGTTGTTCAGCCTGGAGGAGAGACGGCTCTGGGGATACCCTCTTGTGGCCCTTCAGTATTTAAAGG
>NW_009259496.1:288939-292656 GCF_000687185.1 Egretta garzetta | reverse complement strand
CGGAGGAGTCGTGGCTGCCCCATCCCTGGAAGTGTTCAAGGCCAGGCTGGACAGGGTTTGAGCAGCCTGATGGAGGGAACGATGTCCCTGCCCGCGGCGGGGGGTTGGACTGGGTGATCTTTGACGGTCCCTTCCCACCCAAACCACTCTGTGAGTCTATGGCTCCATGACTTGAATACAGTGAGCTTGACCTCGTGGAATGCTGAACGCACCCGCTCTCAGCTAACACAAAATTCTGTGTAACGCACATTTACACAGCAGTGTGAGCAATAACCATGCCCTCAGACTAGTGCAGGACCTCAGGTAGCAAAGCCACCGTAACACGTGCAACTCCACGCACGTAACGTTCGCGCCCTGGTGTCCAGGTTTTGCAATCTAGCCTTGCCAGCTTAAGCTCGCACAGATGCGATTGCACACGCTATAAATGCAACTTCCCTTTTGCTGCCTATGTGCAGAAACCAGTGGGACCAACCCGGGGCTTCTGCTTGTTCTTCCAATTTGCACTAATTACTCGCTCCATCTGCCACTTCTCCAGGCTCACCACGTACCGCTGCCTTTGTGGATCTGTACGCATCTCTGTGGCATGGAGGTTTTCTGCACGCGCTTCCGAGCTTTCCTCCAAGGTGTGGTAAACTCAGATTTCATTCTACAGATCTCTGTCGCTACTGCATTAGCTAGAGGACACAGCCTCCCTGCGAAATCAGTTTTTAAACAAAAGGTAACCTTTGAACCTTGGACTACAGTTAAAGAATAACAGAGCTGGATGCTAGATCAATACTTGGCAAATATTAGTCACACACAGTGGACAGACTCTGCTGTACCTCTAAACATTTCGGTAAGTTGATGCAGAACGTATCTTTATTTTGAGGATTTCTTTACACAGAACAAACCCAAAACCCCACTTTGAAGCAGCTAGAAGTCAGTATTTTGGGCAAGTCTAGGGAGCGCCTTCCTCTGCAGTCCCTCTGGAGCGCAGGGAATTGAGGGCCACTTGTTCCCACAACGGACAACATTTTCCCTGCCACCCCAGCAATTTCCTTTGCTCCAGAGCTTTACTTCTGTGGACAAGAGCCTTTAAGAAAATTGTCACTTCTACTTCCTAATCAAGCATGCAGATGATTCACTGTCTCTGATTATTTAATAACAATGTAAATACAAATTGGGATTACATGTTGCTATCTCAATGGCTCGTTACAACATGCACATCTCAGACTCAACACTTCTCAATTGTGCCCCTCTGTTTAAAAAAAAAAAAAAAAAAATGGAAAGAAAAAGTAAGAGCATGCAGTCCAAATTATTAATTGTTTTTTTCCTCCTTTGATGAAGGACTTTGGTTTTCAATAGTGAGGCAGGAACCATCTCCCCGTTGCTCCTTTCTGCCTTTTCTTTGTAGCAACAGTACCGACCCCAATACAAGAGTTTGCAGACCACCCAATATCCCGGGAGAATCAACCCCCAAACCCAAAAGGTAGGTAGTGTGACGTGATAAGGAAGCAGCCCAAGACAACCCAGTGTTCCTCAGAAACCTAGATTTGGTAAATGGTGTGCTGGCCTACACACGGGCAGTGGCACTGCACCAGAAAACACAAACCAGAGCCGTTTAAGTGCAGTTGCGAAGGCTCGATGCTGATCTCCTTTTAACAACTACAGCTTGGCGGCTTAGAGGAGAACTGGCAAGAACCCTGGTAAGGTAACAAATGCAGCTATCTTTAGATTTTTTGGACTCTGAATTCTCAGAGTAACGGAGAAGCTGATGCATTGTTTGCTAAGAAAACCTTTTATGGTGAACTGTCACCAGCATTGAACCTCCTTCAGTGGCTTTTAGAACACAGCAATTAATCAGGACTTAAACCTGGAGGCAAACACTAAAGAGAGTCAGCATCAGTTTGTCCAGACCAGGAGCTTGGACAAGAATTTGAGTCTCCCCCAATATGGATTCCTGGAAGCAAGATTTTGCTTCATGTGTAACTTGGCTGAAAACCAAATGACAGAATGCCCCTGCTTCCCAAGGAGACTGCTTCTCCTTAGAATTTTCAGCAGTTGCTTTTGTGTCTCACCTCTCAGGTCTTCAATGCAAGAGCCAGAAAACTCACGTCAGATCCAGTTCCCAAACCTCTGGCCTCTGATGCATTTGGAGAGCACATCAAATCCCTGAGATACGGTTTGGTGACATATACCCAATATATGTTCATAATTTTACCATAAATAATTGCAGATTTGGGAAGTGCACCTTCATCATCTCAATTTGTGCTTGTTCTCACTAGTAAGTTCATGCTTGCCATGCAACAAATACTGTCTTCTAACAGCATCGGTACAAGTAACTTTTTCTTTCTGGTGATAAAAGCTTAAGTTTTTCACCCCCAGTAGTCGCACAGAGCAGTAAGTGCAGAGTCAGGCTTGGCTCTGAGCGATCCTGATGGGAACACTCCTTCCAACTTCATTGCAAAGATCCATTTTCTTAACACTACCTTACACAGCTTTCACTTGGCTCTACAAGAAAAGAAAGGGACAAAGAAGCCATGCTACGCCCATTCCTAAACTTTTTACCTCTTGTTCACAAAGTCTAAAGACATTGCACCCCTTACTCTTGCTCCTTTGTTCACAGGGAAATAACTCAAAGCCGAGCCTATTGCCGCTATCTAAGCTTGCGGAAAAGAGAGTGGACGGAAGCAAGTCAAAGCGCTCCAGAGGGCTGCTATAACACGTTCACCGCAGCTTAGGAAGCGACAGTTTCTTACGTTTTGTACTGACCGACAGTTCAATCTACGGCAACTCCTATGGGAATATTTCTGGTACGGGCCCATGCGTCTTTTGCCCAGAAAAAGAAACCAGGCAACACAAGACAGTGTTGGGTTGTGGGGAAGGGGGGAAGCAGTCAGACTGCTGGTGGAAGTGCCAGTCCACATCAAGCTGCTGGGGAAACAACCTACGAGGGCAACAACCACAACCTTCAGAGAGTCAGAGATCTTCACCTACTGCATACACAGGTAAGCGTTACCCAAGAAATAATTTTAAAACTTAACAACACCTGAAACCACGGAATATCAGCAGGAGCGGCATTTAAGAGAAAGAACCAAGACTCATTTGACTGTCACAGCAACTTCAAGTTAATCTGTGGAAAAAATTGTCATCAGGTTTTCCTGCTGGAGTTACTAATTGAAAAAAAAGCCTTTTTTCTTTGCATTTAGATTTTTTGCCTTTAAGATTGATGTGATATGGATATGTATGTGTATATACAGCCTTTATCTGTGCTACAGGCATCTGTTTAAATAGCTTTGTTTGAGCACATCTGTCCATACCCTGAAGGACAGGAGTCCAACGACCAAAGTCACTTCACCCGGTCACCTACCGAGTGGCTTGTTTGCTCTTGGCTATTGGTTTCTATTGGCAGACCAAAAGAGGGGGCAGGAGGGTAACAACAACCAAAAAACCTCAAGCCAGGGATTCAGCAAAACCTTCCACATTGTGAAATGCGAATTATATCCTAAAATAGATTGAAAAGCCCACTATAGATACTTGAGAAACTCAGACACCATACTGACAACTACTGCCTCCTTTTTTTTTTTTTTTCTCTCCTATAGCTTGATATTTGGTTATATGAAGAGTTCCCCTTCCACCCCCCGTCAGCTTCCGTTCTTTGGGAATTTGTGAAATTTCTTGCAAATACAAAAAGCCCCACACCAAGCAGATTTCCCTTCTCGGAATGCCATGGCACCC
>NW_009259496.1:280241-288114 GCF_000687185.1 Egretta garzetta | reverse complement strand
CCATACAACAGCATTCCAACTCTTTCGCAGTATCATATTTTTTTTTTCCCCCCTACACTTTATTCCAGCCTGTCAGCCATGACATAAGTTGATGACATACATTCAAGACAGGAGGAAAAGGTGAAAAAGGTCTTTAAATCTGAACTGTCACACCAGCAGTGGTAACAGGCCACTCAAGTGAAGTTAAAATGGCCATGCATGGAACACAAGCTCCTCTGGATTGAAAAGTTTGTCCTTAAAACAGCTGAATTAAAGAACGAGAGAGAATGTTGATTTTTATTAGAAATTAAGGACTGGTACCTATCACTTCCAATGTGCGACACTTCAATAGGTGCTGGGTCAGAGAACTCAAATAAGCAATACATAGTGCCCTGCGCTGGTTTGTGCCCAGTGTCCTCCTGTTCTCCTCATGCTGGCAGCCAGAGTATCTGAAAGCTGGACTGGAAAAACAAAAAAACAACCAACAAAAACCACCAAACCAAAAAAACCAAAGCCCCACAAACTTCATGCAAATAAAATAAGAAGTAAAATAATTTTAAGTAACACTTACAAAGCAACATTTTTTATTTTAATTCAAACTGCAATATTCACGCCAGCTTCAGAATTAAATTACAATGCAGTTACAAATTAACTAGAAGCCTTAAGTTTGAAACTTCCACTTGAGTTGAAATACTTTGCCAAGCGATGCGTTTCAGGAAAATTGTATTTGAAGAAACCCTCACTCTTTGGGGCAGAGGCGACTCAGCCAGTTCTCCCGAACCTCTGGTTGACACCACCCGACAGAGATACCTGTATGCCATGCTCCTCTCACGGATGAAGTCGTTCATCGTTACCCTTTTCAGCAAAATCCTTTAATCATACAGTAACTGTCTGTTGTGAGAGTACACATCGGGTGATATCCAGGTCCTATGGAAATCATCAGGAATTCTCCTGCCAGGGGAGCTGCCCTGGGGTGTTCCCCAGAACATTCACCGGCTTCTGCCACAACCAAGGCACAACAGTCGGTGACGCTCCTCTGCACGCCCCGCTGTAGCGCAGCCGGGTCCTGACAAGGCGCCCCGGGCCGGTCCCTCAGCGTCCCGGGCACTTCATCTCCCCCGCGCCTCTGCCGCACCGTGTGCCCTGCTAAACCCGTTACTGCCAAGGAATCACTGTAACTACAGCGCTGCAGGCGGGTCTGAGGAAAAGGCCTGGACAGCCCACGGCACTCCCCCCGGCTTCGGAATTTCTCAAAGAACAAATCGTGCAAGTTGGAAAGTCCTTGCCATCTGTCCCAGAAAGGAGACGTGCTGCTCTCTGGACCACTTTGCTACTGGGGGATGTGACATAGTCCGAGACAGATCTGGGAAAAGTCATGAGTAGCGTTTTTCCCCCTCTTAACTGTAAAATTACAAATAACTCTGCGCAGCTAACGCCCGCAGTCCAACCAGCTGATAGAGCGCTGCCATTTTCTCCAGCTGCCTGTCACTTCAGGGCTGACCAAAAGTCAGGGCACGTCATTCAGGGCACTGTCCAAGTGCCTCTTCAGCACCGGGAGGCTTGGGGCACCGACCCCCTCCCCAGGAAGCCCGTCCCAGGGCCTGACCACCCTCTTGGGAAAGAAACGCTCCCTCGTGCCCAGCCTGAGCCTCCCCTGGGGCAGCTGCGAGCCATTCCCAGGGCTCCTGGATCCCGGGGAGCAGAGCTCAGCACCCCCCTCTCCCCGTCCCCTCCCCGGGAAGCTGCAGAGAGCGCCCAGGTCGCCCCTCAGCCTCCTCCTCTCCCAACGAGACAAACCCGGCGGCCGTTAGGCCGCCCCAGCGCGGAATCCAGCGGGACAACCCCCTCTCTCGACCGGCTGCTCACGCCATGTTTGATGCCCCCCAGGGTGGGGGTTCCCCCCCTAGCTGCCAGGGCACTCTGTGGGCTCCTACTGAGCCTGCTGCCCACCAGCACCCCCAGGTCCCTTTCCGCAGGGCTGCTCCCCACGCACTCCTCTCCCAGTTTACACTTGTGCCCACCATTACTCCATCCCAGGTGCAGAATCCAACACTTGGACTTGTTAGATTTCAAGTCACTGATGATTGCCTAATGCTCCAATCTATCTAGGTCCCTCTGCAAGGCCTCTCGTCCCTTGAGTCAACAGCACCTCCCAATTTAGTATCATCAGCAAATTTGCTAATGGTGCATTCAACTCCTGCATCCAGATCATTCATAAAAATGTTGAACAGCACTGGATCGCACCAAGGAACACCGCTGGCAAACCACAGCTCTGTAATCTTCCTGCAAAGCCTGACCTAGCTTCCAGAGATCATCCAAGAGGAGGTCCCTGTTCAGCCAGGCTGGTCATCTGCCCCACTTGCTTGACTTTGGACACAATGGGATTGGACACAATGGGAATGCCCGCTCCTGTGCAAGGTGCTTAAAAACCCCCCAAAACCAAAAAACCCACACCCACACCACAAACCCAAACCACAAACAGGTGGTTCTTAACAACTGACCAACACTCACTGACCCCTTCGCTCTCAAAAGCGGTTTCTCAGGGGACGTTGCCAACTAGCTCCCTGGCCTGGGTAGCTTAAGTTTGCTCACTTGAAATGCTGACCTTTTTTCTCATTACACCAAAAACTCTACCATTTCCTGATCACTGTGGCCAAAACGGCCACCTACCATCACACCTCTCACGAGTCCTCCTCTATTCACAGTAAGTCTAGGATGGAATCTTTCCTAGCGGGTCACTGAGTACTTGTGAGGAGAAATCATCTTCAGCAAACGTCAGCAGTTTCCCAGGCTTGCTTGTCACAGCTGTATGTGACACCAACCCTAAATTAAAATGGGACTTTATGTTCCACTGGCGTTTAAGAATTGTGAAACAAACCGAATCTTGCTACACAAACCACTTAGTTTCATTAATCGCCCCAAAGCATTTGTTCATTTACCTGCTTAGAGCACTGGCTGACTGCTTACCAAGGGCTGATAAGAACAATTAATATTTAACATTCTCAAGTTCATGTATGTGAAATCGCTCCAACAGGCTATCCATGAGAACAGCATACCTTAATTCACCAGTGCCACTGAAAACACACACGCATTTTCCCCACCAGAAGGCACATTTCACAACGTTAAACCCTGCGTTCCTCTCTGCATCAGTGACCACGTGGCACTGGAGCACGCCTCAGTTTCGCACACCGTCCGTCCGCTGAGAGCCCCAGCATCACCGTTACAACCTTTTATCCCCGAGGCACCGAAGAGCAGCGCTGTGCCCGTAAAACCTAACAGCTCCAAGAGGGGAACGGGCTCCCAGTGGCTGAACCTGTTGGCAGGTTCAAACCTGCAGTGAATTTCCCTAGAGAACAGACCGTGCCCAATGCCCCCTGAGAAACGAAGGCCTGCTGCACGGGCCAGCAACACTCAGACTGACAGGTCCTAGAGAAGCAATGCCCACAGCAGTAATCACACCTAAGAGAAGCCTTGCACTTGATACGGTTCAGACTGAGTAATCTTTAACAGAGCCAAACTCCACAGAAAGCATCTGTGCTGACCCCAGAGCAGCACACGCAGCCCGCGGCTTTGGCGCCGCACGACGAGTGCCACCTTTGCACGGTGCCGTCCCCACCGCCCCGCGCTAGAGGCGGCTGCGGCCGCAGACCGGAGGAGAACGTTCTAGTCTAAGTTGGAAAGACACCAGCTGTATCTGGAGGAAACGACCTGCTTTCCACTGGCGATAAAGATTTGTATGTGTGGTGGTTTGGTTTTTCCAGTCATAATAAACTTCCTCGGAAGAAAAACAAGTTTTCAGGAGTATTCTAGAAACAGCAGGTGAGTTCTACATTTCATTTTATACAAAATTTATCCTGCAAGAATAAAACTTAACTATCTTTTTTTACTTGGTAAGCAGAGAGAATCATCTCCGACTCCCTGAATAAGCCTTGCAAGTAAATAATGTTGAAATGACTGCAAATTGCATCGTTTGAGAGTCTTCACTTGGGCATGAAAATAACTAATTTGTACCTGATCTTTGCATGATCTCAACCCTATCTTCTATTTAATAAAAATAAAAATTAATTCACTGAGATTACTAAACCAAGAATTGCATGTGCTGAATTGATTTCAAATACAACAGAAAAATAGCAAGAGGCTGGAAAGCGTTGTTTTATTTGAGTGCCAGTAGAAAGCTTTAGCTTTTAAAATAAAAATACCCAGAAAATTCAGGCTTCTTCAGCTGAAGACGACTCCTGAGACTAAACATTTATTTTAAAAAGTTCCCGTGACATAGAGGGAATTGTGGCTTAGATACGTTTTGTGTTCAGAGAAACAACCGCAAGACGATACCAATAATTCAGCAAGAGAGGGCTGTCCTATTGCATTATGGGGACTGTACAGTGGCTGCGAAATATAATCCCTATAGGGACCATGATAAAAAAATTACTGAAACACCTCAGCAGTATCTCCAAATAAAAATGCCTTCAAGGCATAGACATTTAAAATAGGCATTTGTTGCAAACCAAGCAGGATTTTCCTCCCTCCTCCCCCACTTTGGGGTTTTTTCCTCTAAAAAAAAGCTCACCTCTTTCACAAGGATCTGCATTTCCCCACTAAAAAAAAATATGGAAATTAGTTTGACCAGCAAACTAGTTCTTCTTTCAAACCCTACTACCAACACAGTGGCTATTAAGAAGCAAAGCACAGAAAAAAGGAAGACTCAAACGCAACTGTACTCGGAGCGCAACACTGCAACCTGGGAAACTAGGGAGGCTGCGGCAATAGATTTAGGGCTCTGCTGGTTGAACTGGCATGTGATCACATAGGCAGCTGATTCCTATTATTTGCATCCAATTCCTAATCACTTCAAAAAGCTGGGTGCTTTTCTTGAAGAGCTCACACATTCAATCACTGATCTCCCCTCCCCACCCAACAAGAGAGACTCTTCCCTCTACACTGAGCTCAAGCTCCTTCTTTTCAAAACAAGCTCACGTTTGCACCGTCACATACCCATGGCGTGTTATGAAAATATGCACAAGGAACAACTGTATTATTGAATGCTTTTGTTTTCACGGCAGATATTTCATGGTGAGGTAGAGGATAGGACGTTCTTTATTCTCAAACACCAGAAAATAAAACATACCCTGAAGCTTTGTTGAGAATATGCACTTAAAAAAAAAAAAAATTAAAAACTCCAGAGTTGCAGGGCACTTGACCAAAAAAGCATTTACATACGCTACCACCCATTGCCTACGGGAGGTTGACCATCGCGCGTTAACACTGCCCCGCTAGCCAAGTCTCACGATCCACAGGGCAGCACGACACACCTCAGGACCCCAGGCGGGCCCTGCCATGGGCTGTGAATCTGCTCCGCCTCCGCAGGAGCGATGCTCGGCCACCCAACGCACCCGTACATACTGGTCCTCAGATCACTGTATGGGCTGTAACAGCCCTCAGCAACACTCACGTAAATCTAGGCTCCTCCCCAGACGCACAACACACCAGACCATCCCTTGACACTCTGGCATTCTGTAGCCATCCTCCAACCTTTCAACAAAAGGTCTCCAGTCAAGGAGGACTCACAAACAAGGGAGAAGATGACCTCTTGTCTCAGCTACTGGGACTCCAGTGTCAACATTCCTGTTCCACATACAGTTAAGTTCTTCTGTCAATGCATATGCCGCAGACGCTTGCGTAAACATCAAATAGGTATTTAATAGGCCTAGAACTTCTAAACGGCTGGGACATGAATGCCTAGGCCTAGTCCATCAACACTGTCTTTGGGATTACACCTCAGCAAAATATTTTTGGGAGCTCCGAGCCATGCTGCTTAGTTAGCAGCCTGCAAACCCACCAATTTCCAAGAGCTGATTTTGAAAAGGCCCTGATTTTGTCCTGAATGACCTCACCCAGAAAGCCTCCCTCCCATTCGGAACACAAAACCCACAGAAATGGCAGGGACCCAGCCACCACCACACTTGCCCAGGCTGAAACACAAGGCCACCTCTGATTCCATTAACCGCATCCTTTTTTTTAATTCTACCCTCAGAGATAGCATGAAGGTGGGCAGGGGGGGAGGGGGAAGTTTTCTGGTGATTTACTTCTGGTCCAGCTCATTTCCCATAGATGTCCATTCTATAAAGGCCATCAAATCTAATACATGCCAAGGGAACTCTACCTCCTACTTTCATCGCTGAGTACTGGACCCCCAGAGTCACCCCATTACAACCAAAGATTAGAAGGCCACTTACTTGTCACCTGTAAGCCCGCTCACTCCAGCCGAGCCAGTCCAGCCTCAAGAACCCCAGAGCTGTTACCATCCAGTTGGTTTAACACCCAGTGCAGTAGCCAAGCTTCTCCAGTTTAAGAGAGACTATTCTGAAGACCTAGCCACACCAAGTACCACTTCACAGACCGAGAAGCCTCTGGAAAGGTCCCTGAGCCACCCCCACACCTGATCTTAACGAGCACATACTAATTTCCTGTTTCTCAGAACACCTGTATAACTCCCAGACCCTGTTTCTACAGCCTGTAAAGGAGATTCTTCTTTCAATATTTTGGTTAAATTATGTTGCACTTCTCAGCACTAGGCCAGGAGTTGCTACCGCTTCATTTTGTCTTGAGCTCAAGATCCGTATTTCACATACACGTGCGAGTTGCCTCCAACATGTGAACTGCCGGCAGCTCTCAGTGGCCAGCTAACAAATCCTATGGCCATTCAGGCTCCCCGCCGAAACCCAGCTTCTGCTTACTGGAAGAAAATCCTTTCCACAGCATTAACAAATCAACTTTTCCTGTTGAAAGGGGAAGAGAGCTCTTCAACTTTTTTACAGGACCAGCTGCCTTCCCTTTCTCCCAGCTTTAGTCCTCCTTCTCTTTGCACGGTAGAAAATTCTTTGAACGCATAAAGAGAACTTAGGATGCCCGACGTTCAGCACCTGCATTAACCAAGCAAATAAGGGCCAGCTGCAGCTGAGGAGCCCATGCCCTCCCCTACAGACACGTTCTGCTGGCAGGAGCCCTGATCACCCCTAGAGACAGGCTAGGAAAAGAAACAGCAGGTTCGTTTTTCTCTGAGGTCTTGAAATCATGATTTTTGTGAAAAATCCTTCAGGTCAGCAGATCTATGGCATCCAGGCTTGCAATAACCCCATGAAACTCAGCTTCATGCTGCATAGGATAGCAAATGAGTTCGTAAACCCTCTGAGCAGCCTGAGCATGGAATCTGTGTACAGCTTCCCTTTAGCAAGGGAGGGGTCTGCAGCACCACATCAAACACTCGATGACCAATTGCTTTTTTATTTTGGCACTACTCTCTGTCTCCCAACACGTCAATATTATAGCCACATTATTTTTCTGTTTACCTGGGGGAATAGGTGAACTGCAGAGGAATACAGGAAAAGAAAAAACCCCAGCCTACCAAACCGGGCTTGAGTAGCCTTATCCTGGCTGCTTTTTGGCGTTTCCTTAATGTGCTTTTAGTTTTCAGCGGCTGCGGGGAGTTCATTTTCCAGTCACCCTCTGGGCAGAGCCAGGTCAAACTGGCAGAAGACGAGCAGGTTAAAGTTACAAAGACAGTGTCTTCATCATGTTGTCAGGACGCCAAACCAATGTTTAAGCCTGCCATTTTTATCAAAACCAGCAAAAATAATCAAAAGTGTGCACAACTCTATACTGAACCCTTTTTAATTGTGTAAGCTGAAAGGTTTTGCCTGAGGAACGAGGGGGGGCAGGGGAAATGCATGTTGGGACTACTCACACGTAGAACGAACTTCACCGACGACCGAGAAGTTTAAATAACGATTAATTACAGTTGGCTACAGCAGGCAAAAGGTTCTGAGCGCCCTTTCTACCCTACTTCCAATGCTTCCACAGTCGGTTCTGAGCTGAATTCACCTGCACAGCGCTTCCT
>NW_009259496.1:278349-280192 GCF_000687185.1 Egretta garzetta | reverse complement strand
GGCGACGCCGCGCTTCACGGGCAAAGCGGGGCCGCTGCGCCATTTTTAGGGTGGTCAGAGCGGCAGTTAACGGATTCCAGGCCACCCCAGCCTCTCAAGGCCCGAGAGGGGGTTTAAACAGGCTTGCAAATACAAAAAATGAATCAAGTTGCTTATCACCATCTGCACCAAAGGCCTTCATGTTGTCCCTTCTCTGCTTTACGTGCAGCTCCTGGCGCTGAAGGAGAGGCGGTGGATGCCCACCCCAAATCCGCCGCGGCGTACCGAGGGCATCATGGCTGCCCGGGGTGGTGGATCCTGCAGGTACGGCCCTGGGCCCCCGCGCTGGGTGTGAAGGTGCCAGGCGATACTTGAACACAGGCAAGCAGAAGTTAGTAAGATATTAAAGTGAATTCATCTGTAGACCAGAGCAGGTAGCAAATGCTGAGCGGGCTTTTTTGCCTTTTTTGAGGCAGGGGGCATAGGCCACCGCTGAGCAAAGGTTTGATTTACCGTGGCGATTCCTGAAGATAATAATCCTACTGGGACCTGGACTCCAAAATGATTTAGGGCAATAGTCTTGAAATGACTGGCCTTTACTCACTGTTCTAAGATTAAACTTTCCGTATCCCACGTGCGTAGCACCTCAGTACCTAAGGTGGTACGGAGAGGCTGAAGTCATGGACAAGGGAGAGGTGGCGAGACACGCTTCTCCGACCAGAGAACCACTTAGGGCATATTGACTAAGTTCCACCCATTTCGTGGCTGCCAGACAAAAAGAAATCCCCATACAGCAGCATCGTGAACTGGGGGTCGGCCTCTTCTCCCTGGGCAATAGGACGAGGGGAAATGGCCTCAAGTTGTGCCAGAGCAGGGTGAGGTTGGCCATGGGGAACAATTCCTTCCCCTTGGGGCTGTCAGGCACTGGAAGGGGCTGCCCAGGGAAGGGGTCGAGTCCCCAGCCCTGGGGGGATTTAACAGCCAGGCAGCCGAGGTGCTGAGGGCCAGGGTTTGGGGGTGGGATGGCAGGGGTAGGGGAACGGTTGGGCTGGGGGAGCTGAAAGGGCTTTGCCAACCCAAACAATTCCGTGATTCTATTCTATGATTCTCTGACACTCACGGATCCAAATTCAGGAAAATGCTGTACGCAGTGTGGGGGCAGGGCAGGGCCACGGCCAAGCCACTCGGTGCTCGCAGCGGCTGTACGTGGGGAGGGAAACCCGTCGGCCTCCTGGTAGAACGCAGGAAGGAAGGGAAGTTACAACAATCCTACGTTCTTTGTACGTGTCCATCACTCAGCAGCTCATTCTGCTGTGGTTTGGGGTCCCTAGGATTGACGCTTTGCGTGGCACGTGTCGGCTGCAGCAGGGGTTGACAGGAGGGGTCTGTCCACCTTCAGAAGGGAAGCCCCGTGCCTTTGACAGCCGCGGCTGCACAGCTCATGCCTCAGGCTGAGGAAGCAGTCGGCGGAGCCGGGCAGACGACTGAGAGCGAAGGAGCCATGGAACAGCGTTTGCAGAGGGAGTTCTTGGGGGTTGGGGAGCTCCCCCTGAGGGACCGGTAAAGAAACGTAAGGTTTATCTGTTAGCCCTCAGCTTACCTCAAAACTGCTTACATTCTACCCACAACTACTTTGCCGGGGAAACAGAAATTTCACGGGCGGTACACGGTTAGTCAGGCTTTACACCCTTAACCCAAAGAGAATCCTCACCCTGAATTCTTCGTGTGGGATGTGTCAGATGGTGAGTTGTTACGGGGAACGCCAGGGCGATCTCCAACTGAGCCTGATGATTGGGAAACTCAAATCAATTTCGTTTACTGAGCCCCAGTAGAAATTGGGGGAGATCACGGTTTCCAGGTTAAA